>NC_048585.1:11171099-11471099 GCF_013265735.2 Oncorhynchus mykiss
ACCGTGTGTGTTATCTCAGGTTGTGTGTTATCTCAGGTTGTGTGTTATCTCATGTTCTGTGTTATCTCAGGTTGTTTGTTATTTCATGTTCTGTGTTATCTCATGTTGTGTGTTATCTCATGTTGTATGTTATCTCAGGTCTGTTACCTCAGGTCTGTTACCTCAGGTCTGTTACCTCAGGCATGTCGCTGTTGCTCAAGTTATTTGGATTACCTGTGGACATATTACCTCACAATGTGTGTGTTACTTAACTCAGACCGTGTGTGTTATCTCAGGTTGTGTGTTATCTCATGTTCTGTGTTATCTCAGGTTGTTTGTTATTTCATGTTCTGTGTTATCTCATGTTGTGTGTTATCTCATGTTGTATGTTATCTCAGGTCTGTTACCTCAGGTCTGTTACCTCAGGTCTGTTACCTCAGGTCTGTTACCTCAGGTCTGTTACCTCAGGCATGTCGCTGTTGTTATTTGGATTACCTGTGGACATATTACCTCACAATGTGTGTGTTACTTAACTCAGACCGTGTGTGTTATCTCATGTTGTGTGTTATCTCATGTTGTATGTTATCTCAGGTTGTTTGTTATTTCATGTTCTGTGTTATCTCATGTTCTGTGTTATCTCAGGTTGTTTGTTATTTCATGTTCTGTGTTATCTCATGTTGTGTGTTATCTCATGTTGTGTGTTATCTCAGGTCTATATGCAAATGGCCATTGCTATATATGGATCTGTGCCATTCACTTTGAACTGGACTGTGTTTACAACATGAGTGGTGGTGAGTAGATGTGTTTGTTTTGAGATCAAAGCGAGAGCTGTATGTAGCCACGTGCACTTTTAGTTCATATTATTTTCTAGTTAGTGAGTTATTAGCCCAGTTCAAGATCATCTGTAGTCGTCAATAGGGGAGGGATTGCTTTCTACAAGACCACAAAAAGTGTACATTTCTAGACATCTTTTAACAGCCAGTCAGGGAAAGAGATGTAGTTTTATCTTAAAGGGGCAGTGTTGTATTTTGAGACAGGCTTGAATAATTTGTCTGATTCTCTGTAATAATGGTATGGGAATAATAATCCATTTTATTGTGTAAAGTGGAGTCTTGCATCAAACAACACAACAACATTGTCAGTCAAACAGGTTCATGTCAAGCCCTGCACGTTTTATTCTAAAGTCTCATGGAATGTAGACCTACACTGAACGCCACACATTGTCTGCTACTGTAGGCTGAACGATAGAACAGATATTTCCATGTTTAAATGTTATGGTATACATTTTCTCCATGTTTTTGATGCTAGGCCACTAACATTATGGTAGGCCTACAGACATTATGATCAAATAGCTACAGTAGCCTACCTGACCACTGTTAAAACTGTCACTTAAAGAGGGTAGAGCCTCAGTGTTGACAGTAAACGCGCGCTGGAAGTTGCACAGAATTTTAACAACGTTCAAGTTCGCGCTCAGCAGACCTGAAATTTGCCACCTAAAAATGGGAGGGAACGTTGATGGTGAGATGTTCTATAGTGATCTGATATGATGTGTTTTACCTCAGCCCTGTGGCGGTCCCTGGACTTCTGCTCTCTCTCATCAGCTTTGATCTGAGTCAGACAGCTGAGGGTGTGGAGCTCCTCTCTGTGTCTGTGAGACTGTCTCATCAGCTCCTGCTCCTGTTCCACACACTGTTCTATCAGCTGGGTCTCCACCTCCGCTACTGGTTGCTACACACACACACACACACAAACACATTAATGCATATATGAATCAAAATACAATACACAAGCACGCACGCACACACGCACGCACGCACGCACGCACACACACACACACACACACACGCACGCACGCACGCACACACACATTAATGCATATATGAATCAAAATACACTACACAAGCACGCACACACACACACACACGCACACACATTAATGCATATATGAATCAAAACACACTACACAAGCATGCATACATACACACACACACACACACGTTTATGCCTTACACAAATCAAAAACACACACAAACACACACATTCAAACATATGCTTTATTACCTGATGAATCAAGTTTCTCTTCAGCTTGTCCACTTCTAACTGTATCTCCTGTCTTGTCTTCAGAATCCTGTCACTTTTGGGTTTGACATCCCTCTGTAACAACAACAACCTCTCCTAGTATTACAGTCTCTAAACAGATATGACCTGTCTCTATAACAACAACCTCTCCTAGTATTACAGTCTCTAAACATATATGACCTGTCTCTATAACAACAACAACCTCTCCTAGTATTAAAGTCTCTAAACAGATATGACCTGTCTCTATAACAACAACCTCTCCTAGTATTACAGTCTCTAAACATATATGACCTGTCTCTATAACAACAACAACCTCTCCTAGTATTACAGTCTCTAAACAGATATGACCTGTCTCTATAACAACAACAACCTCTCCTAGTATTACAGTCTCTAAACAGATATGACCTGTCTCTATAACAACAACAACCTCTCCTAGTATTACAGTCTCTAAACAGATATGACCTGTCTCTGTAACAACAACAACCTCTCCTAGTATTACAGTCTCTAAACAGATATGACCTGTCTCTGTAACAACAACAACCTCTCCTAGTATTACAGTCTCTAAACAGATATGACCTGTCTCTGTAACAACAACAACCTCTCCTAGTATTACAGTCTCTAAACAGATATGACCTGTCTCTATAACAACAACAACCTCTCCTAGTATTAAAGTCTCTAAACATAGATAGCACCTTTTTTTCTAAGAGTACACTGTCTAGAACATAAAAGGGTTCTTTGGCTGTCCCCATAGAAGAACACTTTGAAGAACCCTATTTGGTTCCAGGTAGAACCCTTTTGGGTTACACGTAGAACCCTTTCCACAGAGGGTTCTACATGGTACCCAAAAGGGTTCTTTCTACCTGGAACTATAAAAGGGTTCTTCTATGGGGACAGCCGAAGAACGCTTTTGGAACCCTTTTTTTCCAAGAGTGTGCACGACTTCTACAGTAGTGCCCTATTGTCAGGAACAGCGTTCCATTTGGGACACAGGCCTCCCCTCCGTTGCATAGTGTTTAATACAACTGTGGCAGACGGCGAAGCTCAAATCAGATCAGAAGTCAACTGAGGAAATAAATAATGACACATATTAATAATTGGATTGAGTTCATAAAACCAGGAGAACATTATATTGTGTAAGGTTTCCTTCATTAATAATAGGGGAAGTTCCACATGCGTCACTACACCAACGTCTTTCATGTTTTATGGTGTAAAATCTGCTGATGCTTTTCCAGTTCCTCTCTCTGTCTGTCACTCATGTCCCATGTGGACATTTATGATCCTGTGAGTGACGTGTGTCACTGCCACTTGGATCTCTGGACACATCATCAAGGAAGCACCGAGGCTAATGACGGGATGACATGCCAACCAATTAAAATCTATACAATAACATATTTTAAAGTGAGAGAGAGAGATACCGTTACATAGTCCATACATATTGCAGGAGCTGTGTGTGAACTGTGAACTCCATTGACTTGTCGTGCAGCAGAGCTGTGGACTAGACCATTGTGGGCCTGTTTGGTGTTAGTGTGTGAACTGTGAACTAACTGTAGACTTGGTCTTGTCATGCAGTAGCTGAGTGTAGACCAGAACACTGTGGGCCTGTTTGGTGTTAGTGCGTGAACTGTGAACTAACTGTAGACTTGGTCTTGTCATGCAGTAGCTGAGTGTAGACCAGCGCATCCTGGGCCTGTTTGAGCTGCAGCTCCACCTTCTTCAGCTCTCTGAGCTGCCGGTCCCTCTCACGCTGATTTCGTGCCAGGTTCTCATGCACGGTCTTCCTTTCCATGATGCAGTGGCCTGTATTGATGTCCAGCATACCTCTAACAAATAGAGATATATATACATTGCTCAAAAATATAAAGGGAACACTAAAATAACACATCCTAGATCTGAATGAATGAAATATTCTTATTAAATACTTTTTTCTTTACATAGTTGAATGTGCTGACAACAAAATCACACAAAAATGATCAATGGAAATCAAATTTATCAACCCATGGAGGTCTGGATTTGGAGTCACACTCAAAATTAAAGTGGAAAACCACACTACAGGCTGATCCAACTTTGATGTAATGTCCTTAAAACAAGTCAAAATGAGGCTCAGTAGTGTGTGTGGCCTCCACGTGCCTGTATGACCTCCCTACAACGCCTGGGCATGCTCCTGATGAGGTGGCGGATGGTCTCCTGAGGGATCTCCTCCCAGACCTGGACTAAAGCATCCGCCAACTCCTGGACAGTCTGTGGTGCAACGTGGCGTTGGTGGATGGAGCGAGACATGATGTCCCAGATGTGCTCAATTGGATTCAGGTCTGGGGAACGGGCGGGCCAGTCCATAGCATCAATGCCTTCCTCTTGCAGGAACTGCTGACACACTCCAGCCACATGAGGTCTAGCATTGTCTTGCATTAGGAGGAACCCAGGGCCAACCGCACCAGCATATGGTCTCACAAGTGGTCTGAGGATCTCATCTCGGTACCTAATGGCAGTCAGGCTACCTCTGGCGAGCACATGGAGGGCTGTGCGGCCCCCCCCAACGATGTTGCAGGCAGCAGAACGTTCTCCACGGCGTCTCCAGACTCTGTCACATGTGCTCAGTGTGAACCTGCTTTCATCTGTGAAGAGTACAGGGCGCCAGTGGCAAATTTGCCAATCTTGGTGTTCTCTGGCAAATGCCAAACGTCCTGCACGGTGTTGGGCTGTAAGCACAACCCCCACCTGTGGACGTCGGGCCCTCATACCACCCTCATGGAGTCTGTTTCTGACCATTTGAGCAGACATGCATATTTGTGGCCTGCTGGAGGTCATTTTGCAGGGCTCTGGCAGTGCTCCTCCTGCTCCTCCTTGCACAAAGGCGGAGGTAGCGGTCCTGCTGCTGGGTTGTTGCCCTCCTATGGCCTCCTCCACGTCTCCTGATGTACTGGCCTGTCTCCTGGTAGCGCCTCCATGCTCTGGACACTACGCTGACAGACACAGCAAACCTTCTTGCCACAGCTCGCATTGATGTGCCATCCTGGATGACCTGCACTACTTGAGCCACTTGTGTGGGTTGTAGACTCCGTCTCATGCTACCACTAGAGTGAAAGCACCGCCAGCATTCAAAAGTGACCAAAACACCAGCCAGGAAGCATAGGAACTGAGAAGTGGTCTGTGGTTATCACCTGCAGAACCACTCCTTTATTGGGGGTGTCTTGCTAATTGCCTATAATTTCCACCCGTTGTCTATTCCATTTGCACAACAGCATGTGAAATGTATTATCAATCAGTGTTGCTTCCTAAGTGGACAGTTTGATTTCACAGAGGGGTGATTAACTTGGAGTTACATTGTGTTGTTTAAGTGTTCCATTTATTTTGTTGAGCAGTGTATATATAAAATATACATCTAAAATATACATCTATATATATAGAGAGAGAGAGGGAGAGAGAGAGATACAGAGAGAGACACAGAGAGAGAGACATACATACAGAGAGAGAGAGACATACAGAGAGAGAGAGAGAAAGAAAGAGAGAGAGAGAGAGAGAAAGAGAGAGAGACATACAGAGAGAGACATACAGAGAGAGAGAGAAAGAGAGAGAGACATACA
Organism: Oncorhynchus mykiss; assembly: GCF_013265735.2. Taxonomy (NCBI): domain Eukaryota; kingdom Metazoa; phylum Chordata; class Actinopteri; order Salmoniformes; family Salmonidae; genus Oncorhynchus; species Oncorhynchus mykiss. Next base: position 11,176,739 of record NC_048585.1, read on the forward strand.
GTGAGAGAGAGAGAGAGAGAGAGAGAGAGACATACAGAGAGAGAGAGAGAGAGAGAGAGAGAGAGAGAGGGATACAGAGAGAGAGAGATACAAAGAGAGAGAGAGAGAAAGAAAAATATATAGAGAGAGAAAGAGAGAGAGGGATACTGAGAGAGAGAGATACAGAGAGAGGGATATAGAGAGAGAGAGAGAGAGAGAAAGAGAAATATAGAGAGAGGGAGAAAGAGAGAGAGAGAGAGAGAGAGACAGATAGAGACAGAGAGAGAGAGACAGAGAGAGAGAGAGAGAGAACTCATAGGAAAACCCCATTATCATTGTTCCCCACAGCACTGTCCCCTTATATCTGCCAAAACCTACATAGAACCAGTAAGATAGAGAAGCTGCATATGGTTCCCATCTCAGTCTAGTTACAGTGGAATGGGTTTTTGTGCCGTCCTTGTGCTACGGCCAGAGGGGAGAAACAGTAAAGGCCCTGCAGGACAGGTCCCAGTGGGGGGCTCTGAGAGACAGCATCTGGACTAATGGGGACAATACAACCTAATGCATCCACATCACAATGATTGAAAACCTTGTCAAAATGAATGTGGGATAATTAGAAAATGTTCTGACTCTTACTGGACACATCAAGCTCTGTCTGTTCTGTGCATGTGGCTCCAACATTTAGTTTTTTTATGCATTGTTGTTCATTCTGTTGGGAACTCTTGAAAACAAGATGGTGGGAACATCACTATCCAGGGATTTACCTCACGCAATTAAATATGTTCAGGAGAAGGCAGTGATACAATAAACAATGTATCAACAGTGTTATGTACAGTTGAAGTCGGAAGTTTACATACACTTAGGTTGGAGTCATTAAAACTTGTTTTTCAACCACTCCTCTGTCAGTCCCTGATCTGTTTCACCTGTCCTTGTGATTGTCTCCACCCCCTCCAGGTGTCGCTTATTTTCCCCAGTGTATTTATCCCTGTGTTTCCTGTCTCTCTGTGCCAGTGTATTTATCCCTGTGTTTCCTGTCTCTCTGTACCAGTGTATTTATCCCTGTGTTTCCTGTCTCTCTGTGCCAGTGTATTTATCCCTGTGTTTCCTGTCTCTCTGTGCCAGTGTATTTATCCCTGTGTTTCCTGTCTCTCTGTGCCAGTGTATTTATCCCTGTGTTTCCTGTCTCTCTGTGCCAGTGTATTTATCCCTGTGTTTCCTGTCTCTCTGTGCCAGTGTATTTATCCCTGTGTTTCCTGTCTCTCTGTGCCAGTGTATTTATCCCTGTGTTTCCTGTCTCTCTGTGCCAGTGTATTTATCCCTGTGTTTCCTGTCTCTCTGTGCCAGTGTATTTATCCCTGTGTTTCCTGTCTCTCTGTGCCAGTGTATTTATCCCTGTGTTTCCTGTCTCTCTGTGCCAGTGTATTTATCCCTGTGTTTCCTGTCTCTCTGTGCCAGGGTATTTATCCCTGTGTTTCCTGTCTCTCTGTGCCAGTGTATTTATCCCTGTGTTTCCTGTCTCTCTGTGCCAGTGTATTTATCCCTGTGTTTCCTGTCTCTCTGTGCCAGTGTATTTATCCCTGTGTTTCCTGTCTCTCTGTGCCAGTGTATTTATCCCTGTGTTTCCTGTCTCTCTGTGCCAGTGTATTTCTCCCTGTGTTTCCTGTTTCTCTGTGCCAGTGTATTTATCCCTGTGTTTCCTGTCTCTCTGTGCCAGTGTATTTATCCCTGTGTTTCCTGTCTCTCTGTGCCAGTGTATTTATCCCTGTGTTTCCTGTCTCTCTGTGCCAGTGTATTTATCCCTGTGTTTCCTGTCTCTCTGTGCCAGGGTATTTATCCCTGTGTTTCCTGTCTCTCTGTGCCAGTGTATTTATCCCTGTGTTTCCTGTCTCTCTGTGCCAGGGTATTTATCCCTGTGTTTCCTGTCTCTCTGTGCCAGTGTATTTATCCCTGTGTTTCCTGTCTCTCTGTGCCAGTGTATTTATCCCTGTGTTTCCTGTCTCTCTGTGCCAGTGTATTTATCCCTGTGTTTCCTGTCTCTCTGTGCCAGTGTATTTATCCCTGTGTTTCCTGTCTCTCTGTGCCAGTGTATTTATCCCTGTGTTTCCTGTCTCTCTGTGCCAGTGTATTTATCCCTGTGTTTCCTGTCTCTCTGTGCCAGTGTATTTATCCCTGTGTTTCCTGTCTCTCTGTACCAGTGTATTTATCCCTGTGTTTCCTGTCTCTCTGTGCCAGTGTATTTATCCCTCTGTTACCTGTCTCTCTGTGCCAGTGTATTTATCCCTGTGTTTCCTGTCTCTCTGTGCCAGGGTATTTATCCCTGTGTTTCCTGTCTCTCTGTGCCAGTGTATTTATCCCTGTGTTTCCTGTCTCTGAGCCAGTGTATTTATCCCTGTGTTTCCTGTCTCTCTGTGCCAGTGTATTTATCCCTGTGTTTCCTGTCTCTCTGTGCCAGTGTATTTATCCCTGTGTTTCCTGTCTCTCTGTGCCAGTGTATTTATCCCTGTGTTTCCTGTCTCTCTGTGCCAGGGTATTTATCCCTGTGTTTCCTGTCTCTCTGTGCCAGTGTATTTATCCCTGTGTTTCCTGTCTCTCTGTGCCAGTGTATTTATCCCTGTGTTTCCTGTCTCTCTGTGCCAGGGTATTTATCCCTGTGTTTCCTGTCTCTCTGTGCCAGGGTATTTATCCCTGTGTTTCCTGTCTCTCTGTGCCAGTGTATATATCCCTGTGTTTCCTGTCTCTCTGTGCCAGTGTATTTATCCCTGTGTTTCCTGTCTCTCTGTGCCAGTGTATTTATCCCTGAGTTTCCTGTCTCTCTGAGCCAGTGTATTTATCCCTGTGTTTCCTGTCTCTCTGTGCCAGTGTATTTATCCCTGAGTTTCCTGTCTCTCTGAGCCAGTGTATTTATCCCTGTGTTTCCTGTCTCTCTGTGCCAGTGTATTTATCCCTGTGTTTCCTGTCTCTCTGTGCCAGTGTATTTATCCCTGTGTTCCCTGTCTCTCTGTGCCAGTGTATTTATCCCTGTGTTTCCTGTCTCTCTGTGCCAGGGTATTTATCCCTGTGTTTCCTGTCTCTCTGTGCCAGGGTATTTATCCCTGTGTTTCCTGTCTCTCTGTGCCAGTTCGTCTTGTATGTTTCCAAGTCAACCAGCGTTTTTCCAGTTCTCCTGCTTTTTGCATTCTCCTTTTTCTAGTCCTCCTGGTTTTGGCCCTTGCCTGTTCTGGACTCTGTACCCGCCTGCCTGACCATTCTGCCTGCCCTGACCTCGAGCCTGCCTGACCATTCTACCTGCCCTGACCTCGAGCCTGCCTGACCATTCTACCTGCCCTGACCTCGAGCCTGCCTGACCATTGTGCCTGCCCTGACCTCGAGCCTGCCTGACCATTCTGCCTGCCCTGACCTCGAGCCTGCCTGACCATCCTACCTGCCCTGACCTCGAGCCTGCCTGACCATTCTGCCTGCCCTGACCTCGAGCCTGCCTGACCATTCTACCTGCCCAGACCTCGAGCCTGCCTGGACTCTGTACCCGCCTGCCTGACCATTGTGCCTGCCCAGACCTCGAGCCTGCCTGGACTCTGTACCTGCCTGTCTGACCATTGTGCCTGCCCTGACCTCAAGCCTGTCTTGACTCTGATCTGGTTTTGACCTTTTGCCTGTCCACGACCATTCTCTTGCCTTCCCCTTTGGATTAATTGAACATTGTAAGACTCCAACCATCTGCCCTCTGTGTCTGCATTTGGGTCTCGCCTTGGTGACTTGATATCCACAAATTTCTTGTTAACAAACTATAGTTTTGGCAAGTTGGTTAGGACATCTACTTTGTGCATGACACAAGTAATTTTTCCAACAATTGTTTACAGACAGATTATTTCACTTCTAATTCACTGTATCACAATTCTAGTGGGTCAGAAGATTACATATACTAAGTTGACTGCCTTTGAACAGTTTGGAAAATTCCAGAAAATTATGTCATGGCTTTCGACGCTTCTGATAGGCTAATTAACATAATTTGAGTCAATTGAAGGTGTACCTGTGGATGTATTTCCACAAGTCTGGTTCATCCTTGGGAGCAATTTCCAAACGCCATGTTCATCTGTACAAACAATAGTACGCAAGTATAAACACCATGGGACCACGCAGCCATCATACCACTCAGGAAGGAGAGGCGTTCTGTCTCCTAGAGATTAACGTACTTTGGTGCGAAAAGTGCAAATCAATCCCAGAACAACAGCAAAGGACCTTGTGAAGATGCTGGAGGAAACAGGTACAAAAGTATCTATATCCACAGTTAAACAAGTCCTATATCGACATAACCTGAAAGGCTGCTCAGCAAGGAAGAAGCCACTGCTCCAAAACCGCCATAAAAAAGCCAGACGACGGTTTGCAACTGCACATGGGGACGAAGATCGTACATTTTGGAGAAATGTCCTCTGGTCTGATGAAACAAAAATAGAACTCTTTGGCCATAATAACCATTGTTATGTTTGGAGGAAAACGGGGGAGGCTTGCAAGCCGAAGAACACCATTCCAACCGTGAAGCACGGGGGTGGCATCATCATGTTGTGGTGGTGCTTTACTGCAGGAGGGACTGGTACACTTCACAAAATAGATGGCTTCATGAGGGAGGAAAACGATGTGGATATATTGAAGCAACATCTCAAGACATCAGTCAGGAAGTTGAAGCTTGGTCCAAATGAACAATGACCCCAAGCATACTTCCAAAGTTGTGGCAAAATGGCTTAAGGACAACAAAGTCAAGGTATTGGAGTGGCCATCACAAAGCCCTGACCTCAATCCTATAGAAAATGTGTGGGCAGAACTGAAAAAGCGTGTGCGAGTAAGGAGGCCTACAAACCTGACTCAGTTACACCAGCTCTGTCAGGAGGAATGGGCCAAAATTCACCCAAATTATTGTGGGAAGCTTGTGGAAGGCTACCCCAAACGTTTGACCCAAGTTATACAATTTAAAGGCAATGCAAGCAAATACTAATTGAGTATATGTCAACTTTTGACCCACTGGGAATGTGATGAAAGAAATAAAAGCTGAAATAAATAATAATAATAATTATTCTATTATTCTGACATTTCACATTCTTAAAATAAAGTGGTGATCCTAACTGACCTAAGTCAGGGAATTTTTACTGTGATTAAATGTCAGGAACTGACTAAGGTGCATGTAAACTTCCGACTTCAACTGTATGTACTATCGCTGCATACAGATGCTGCTCTAGATACATGGACATTGTCTGCCGCCAGTCCTGTACCTCTGTCCCATCATAATGACCTCCTTCTCCTTGGTCATCTCCTGCTCTTTCTGCAGCATGCTGTGTTCCCTCTCGGCAGCCTCCAGGTGTGCCCTGCGCCCCTCCACCTGCCTCCTCACCTCCCTCTTCTCCTCCTCCAGGGAGCGACAGCGGGCCTCCGTCATCTTCTGCAGAGCCGCCACCTCAGACAGCTGCTCGTCTAGGGCCGCCTTACTTTTCTCAACCTCCCTGGCCACCACAGAGGAAGACATACATGACACCAGGCTGGTAGACTGTAGGCTTAACCCAGCGAGCAAAACAGCCTGCAAAGACGTCATTCCAGACAGTTTTGACAGAGACATTGTCTGTAGGGTTAGCCGTTTACTCTTGGTAGGTGCCCCAAAAACCTTGGACTGGTTCAAGATTTATGTTGGGAGTCTCCCTTCCATGACTCATGAACATGGCCTTACTTCCTGCTTAGTAGCTACAGAGTTAGTTATGAAGGTTATGTATAGCACATCACCAATACATGAATTCATAGCCAGCCACATCTTACGTACATCTTTTTCCTGTTGATCCTCTCAATCTCCTTCCCCAACTGGCCAGGAACAGACATAAGCTGGGCCAACTCAGCCTGGTGACACAAGACAACACACCGTAGAGAAGGACATTATAGGAAGACTAATGAGCTCTTCTACTTCAATGGTAGATAATGCCCTTCTCTATGTTGTTTTAAACACACCCTCTGCCACTCCCTCTGCCCTCCCTCTACCACCCTCTGCCCTCCCTCTGTCCTCCCTCTGCCACTCCCTCTGCCCTCCCTCTGCCACTCCCCCTGTCCTCCCTCTGCCCTCCCTCTGCCCTCCCTCTACCACCCTCTGCCTCCCTCTGCCACTCCCTCTGCCCTCCCTCTACCACCCTCTGCCCTCCCTCTGCCCTCCCTCTACCACCCTCTGCCCTCCCTCTACCACCCTCTGCCACTCCCCCTGTCCTCCCTCTGCCCTCCCTCTGTCCTCCCTCTGCCCTCCCTCTACCACCCTCTGCCTCTCTCTGCCACTCCCTCTGCCTTCCCTCTGCCCTCCCTCTGCCCTTCCTCTACCACCCTCTGCCCTCCCTCTGCCCTCACTCTACCACCCTCTGCCCTCCCTCTACCACCCTCTGCCCTCCCTCTGCCCTCCCTCTACCACCCTCTGCCACTCCCCCTGTCCTCCCTCTGCCCTCCCTCTGTCCTCCCTCTGGCCTCCCTCTACCACCCTCTGCCTCCCTCTGCCCTCCCTCTGTCCTCCCTCTACCCACCCTCTACCCTCCCTCTGCCACCCTCTACCCACCCTCTGTCCTCTCCAACCTGTCACCTGGTTGTTTACTATGCTGTCCTTCTTGTGGTCCAGTTCTCTCTGCTCCCTGGTCATCAGTTTGTGTCTGGCCTCCATGTCCTCCAGCAGGCTGTGTATCTCCTGTCTCCTCTGAGACACCTCCTTCCTCAGCTCCTCACTGCTGTCCTTCAGGGCCTTCGCACGCTTCTCCAGCTCCTGAGGACACACCAGGAGCAATGGCTTGTGGGACATACAAAATACATCAACATTGACACAAATACACATTCATGCAAGTGCAAATCATGGACACACACACACAGTACTGTGCCAGCTATTTGAAGGGGATATCAAAGGTAATAGCTGGGTCGTGACTTTCCTGGGAGTCTGATTATATACATCCATGTGATTATAGTGTAGCTGTACTGGGTGTTAAAAAGTAACTACTATTTAACTGTAACCAAACCAACTGTAATAACAAGTTCATTAAAGGAGTAATGTAAAATATCATTAGATCAATGATCGGGCCTCTCTTAGTGGTAGACACAGAACCATGTATGGTACCACAACCCAGTGACAACGAGGAGACTGAACCGTCAAGAAGCCAGCCTCATCAATCAAGCATTTGGACAAGGATGCCTCGAGGCGAAGACACCGTCTGTTTCTCTGTCCTCTCACTGTGTGTGTCATTTCTCTGCTTCTAAATGAGGGATTTACTGCTATAGGTGACATGAAGAAATGCCATGCTGTGGTGACAGGTGTATGATGGGACAGATCACGTGAATGACTATCAACGGGAGATGAATCTGTGACTGTTGCACTGAGATACTTACAACTGGTTTGGGTTGAGACTCATACTCTTTCTCCAGGCAAAGCTTCTCTTCTGTGAGACTGTAAACAGACACGGCATCATTTACAGCACGTGTCAGACTCCTTCCACGGAGGGCCGAGTGTCTGCAGGCTTTCACTCTTCACTTGTACTTGACTGATGAATTCAGGTCACTAATTAGTAAGGAACTCCCCTTACCTGGTTGTCTAGGTCTTAATTGAAAAGAAAAACCTAAAACCCACAGACACTAGGACCTCCATGGAACGATGTCGACACCCCTGATTTAGAGGAAGGAACAAGAGGAAGGAACTTGAACATAAATTCTCAGAAATACAGAGAAGATGAAAAAGTGACCAACGTTGACGCCAAGCTTAAGAAGCAAGTGGCTGTGCAATAGGCTCAAGTAACCTTGCCTCAGCCTTAGCTCAACCCCCTAACACAGTGGTGGAGGACAGACGACCAGGGTTCTACTGTAACTCAGTTGATAAAAACAGGCAGGGAAATATAGCCATGTAGCCATACTGAAAATATGTATTGCTTTCAGAAAAGTGTTGGTCAAATTCTGAGAGTTTCTTGGCAACATCTGAGTGAAACAGTGGTTGCTACTATGTGGAAGGTTCAACTGAGGTCAACTGTTAACAGGGTTCAGGTATGTAAGTCCAGTGGTAGATATTACATTCCTGACACTTATAAAATATCCTCAGTGAGAAATTGCTGGGTGGATAGACAGCCCTCCAGGCTACTTTCACAGCACTTGTGTTGCTTCCTGGTCATCTGTAAATAATGCATTTGAAGCTAAAATGACTGACAGTTGAATTCCTGTTTATCTGTCTGGCTTGGGATCAAGGGCTTAACATTGCACATCTGAAGACATATCTTCCCAGTGAGCATCTGTCTGTCGTATGGAGGGTAGTTCACCAGGGGAAGAGAGGAGGCTGCCAAACGGACTGTCAGGGCAATACGCATCCACAAGATAATATACAACAAGAGACAGCCGAGTTCATTACAACATCTAGTCAGAATGCAATGTAAGAAATGGTTTTCATTTAGCCTCATATTTCAATTACTGCTGTAGGCCTTCTCATCTTAACAATAGGAACAACATTTACCCACAGATAGGAAGGTCATATCTTCAGGAACAACATTTACCCACAGATAGGAAGGTCATATCTTCAGGAACAACATTTACCCACAGATAGGAAGGTCATATCTTCAGGAACAATGTGAATATCATTTACCCACAGATAGGAAGGTCATATCTTCAGGAACAATGTGTATATAATTTACCCACAGATAGGAAGGTCATATCTTCAGGAACAATGTGAATATCATTTACCCACAGATAGGAAGGTCATATCTTCAGGAACAATGTGGATATCATTTACCCACAGATAGGAAGGTCATATCTTCAGGAACAATGTGTATATCATTTACCCACAGATAGGAAGGTCATATCTTCAGGAACAATGTGTATATCATTTACCCACAGAGAGGAAGGTGATATCTTCAGGAACAATGTGAATATCATTTACCCACAGATAGGAAGGTGATATCTTCAGGAATAATGTGAATATCATTTACCCACAGATAGGAAGGTCATATCTTCAGGAACAATGTGTATATCATTTACCCACAGATAGGAAGGTGATATCTTCAGGAATAATGTGAATATCATTTACCCACAGATAGGAAGGTCATATCTTCAGGAACAATGTGTATATCATTTACCCACAGATAGGAAGGTGATATCTTCAGGAACAATGTGTATATCATTTACCCACAGATAGGAAGATCATATCTTCAGGAACAATGTGAATATCATTTACCCACAGATAGGAAGGTGATATCTTCAGGAACAATGTGAATATCATTTACCCACAGATAGGAAGATCATATCTTCAGGAACAATGTGAATATCATTTACCCACAGATAGGAAGGTGATATCTTCAGGAACAATGTGTATATAATTTACCCACAGATAGGAAGGTGATATCTTCAGGAACAATGTGTATATCATTTACCCACAGATAGGAAGGTGATATCTTCAGGAACAATGTGTATATCATTTACCCACAGATAGGAAGGTGATATCTTCAGGAACAATGTGTATATCATTTACCCACAGATAGGAAGATCATATCTTCAGGAACAATGTGAATATCATTTACCCACAGATATGAAGGTCATATCTTCAGGAACAATGTGTTCTAGGCCCCGTCCCTAGTGAATCATACGGTACGTCTCAAATGGTACCCTAATCTCTATGTAGTGCACTACTTTTGACCAGAGCCCTATGGTCCCTGGTCTAATGTAGTGCATTATATAGAGAATAGGGTGCCATTTGGGACAGCCAGGGCCGTATTCTAGTCCTTGCTGATTAAATGACTGATGAAGAGACCTTTCCTTTCATGTTCTCTTTCTTGTTTTTTACACAAGCTTGTTTCATCAGTTGCTAAGCAATGTTCCAATGGCCTCTCCGTGGCCTTTCTAACTGTGTGTGTTGTGCAGAGAGAGGACAGCGGCGTTCTTTTCCGTGCTGTGTTTCGGAGGCGTGCTTGACCTTTCGGACACAAGGACAGGAGTGTTGTTGAGAACAAGTGGAGGAGACTAGTGACACAGCTGGCTAGAGCCAGAGGCACACCTAATAATAATGAATAATTGGGTTATATTTGTCCTGTTTCATTATACGCGTGTGTGAAATGGAAATGTGTTTATTGCATATCCCCCTGAGACACCCTCAGAGACTGGGGTCACAGCCAGGGTCAGCCATTATCAACAGCAACCTTGGAGCAATTAGGGTTAAGTGCCTTGTCAAGGGCACAATGGAAGATTTTTCACTTTGTCGCTAAGGGATTCGAACTAGTGACCTTTCAGTTACTGGCCCAACGCTCTTACCCCTGGGCTACATGCCGCACATACCACTTCCAGGACTAACTGGACTAAAGTGGCTCAAGAGCTGGGCATAGCCTTAACCTCAGACAGAGACAGACACACACAAAGACAGACACACAGACAGATAGACACACAGAGAGACAGACACACAGACAGACAGACACACAGACAGACAGACACACAGAGAGATAGACACACAGACAGACAGACACACAGACAGATAGACACACAGACAGATAGACACACAGACAGACAGACACACAGACAGATAGACACACAGAGAGACAGACACACAGACAGACAGACACACAGACAGATAGACACACAGAGAGATAGACACACAGACAGACAGACACACAGACAGATAGACACACAGACAGATAGACACACAGACACACACAGACAGACAGATAGACACACACACACACACACACACACACACACACACACACACACACACACACAGACAGACAGACAATCTCTCTCTCTCTCTACGCTAGGCTCTAGTCAGTGTGTGTGTCCTCACCACTCTAGCTGGTAGTTCATCTGGTAGTCCCTCTCCTCTGCCTGTCGCAGGTCGTTGTGGAACTTGAGGAGCTGCTGTCTCATACGGCTGACCTCTGTGTCCGGCCCCTCAGGGAACTGCTCAGCCGTCTCCAGATCTCTCTGCTGGCGCTCCAGCTCTGCTCTGAACCGCTTGGCCTCCTGCAGCAGCCGGATCTCTGACTGCTGAGAGCTGGGGTGGGGAGATGGGAGTCACAGACAGACACAGACAGATCTCTGACTGCTTAGAGCTGGGTGGGGAGATGGGAGTCACAGACAGACACAGACAGATCTCTGACTGCTGAGAGCTGGGGTGGGGAGATGGGAGTCACAGACAGACACAGACAGATCTCTGACTGCTGAGCGCTGGGGTGGGGAGATGGGAGTCACAGACAGATCTCTGACTGCTGAGAGCTGGGGTGGGGAGATGGGAGTCACAGACAGACACAGACAGATCTCTGACTGCTGAGAGCTGGGGTGTGGAGATGGGAGTCACAGACAGACAGACAGATATCTGACTGCTGAGAGCTGGGGTGTGGAGATGGGAGTCACAGACAGACACAGACAGATCTCTGACTGCTGAGAGCTGGGGTGGGGAGATGGGAGTCACAGACAGACACAGACAGATCTCTGACTGCTGAGAGCTGGGGTGGGGAGATGGGAGTCACAGACAGATCTCTGACTGCTGAGAGCTGGGGTGGGGAGATGGGAGTCACAGACAGATCTCTGACTGCTGAGAGCTGGGGTGGGGAGATGGGAGTCACAGACAGACACAGACAGATCTCTGACTGCTGAGAGCTGGGGTGGGGAGATGGGAGTCACAGACAGACACAGACAGATCTCTGACTGCTGAGAGCTGGGGTGTGGAGATGGGAGTCACAGACAGACAGACAGATATCTGACTGCTGAGAGCTGGGGTGTGGAGATGGGAGTCACAGACAGACACAGACAGATCTCTGACTGCTGAGAGCTGGGGTGGGGAGATGGGAGTCACAGACAGACACAGACAGATCTCTGACTGCTGAGAGCTGGGGTGGGGAGATGGGAGTCACAGACAGATCTCTGACTGCTGAGAGCTGGGGTGGGGAGATGGGAGTCACAGACAGATCTCTGACTGCTGAGAGCTGGGGTGGGGAGATGGGAGTCACAGACAGATCTCTGAATGCTGAGAGCTGGGGTGGGGAGATGGGAGTCACAGACAGATCTCTGACTGCTGAGAGCTGGGGTGGGGAGATGGGAGTCACAGACAGATCTCTGACTGCTGAGAGCTGGGGTGGGGAGATGGGAGTCACAGACAGATCTCTGACTGCTGAGAGCTGGGGTGGGGAGATGGGAGTCACAGACAGATCTCTGACTGCTGAGAGCTGGGGTGGGGAGATGGGAGTCACAGACAGACACAGACAGATCTCTGACTGCTGAGAGCTGGGGTGGGGAGATGGGAGTCACAGACAGACACGGGTACTTATGGGTCATATGACAGGGCAGAGATGTGGTCAGCTGGCTCAGCTCATCACCCTCAGGTAGGAGGGGAATCACACAGGTCCTAGTGGCACACAGACACAGATGCTGGTAGGGACCAGACTTACACCTCAACTAGGCGTCCGAGGGTAGTTATGCACTGAGTCTACAAAACAATAAGAACACCTTCCCAATATTGAGTTTCACCCCCTTTTGCCCTCAGAACAGCCTCAATGTGTCGGGGCATGGACTCTACAAGGTGTCTAAAGAGTTCCACAGGGAGGCTGGCCCATGTGGACTCCAATGCTTCCCACAGTTGTGTCAAATTGGTTGGATGTCCTTTGGGTGCTGGACCATTCTTGATACACACGGGAAACTGTTGAGTTAGAAAAACCCAGCAGCGTTGCAGTTCTCAATACAAACCGGTCCTCCTGGTACCTACTACTAGACCCTGTTCAGAGGCACTTTTTGTGTCTTACCCATTCACCCTCTGAATGGCACACAGACACAATCCATGTCTCAACTGTCTCAAGGCTTAACACTCCTTATTTAAACTGTCTCCTCCCCTCCATCTACACTGATTGAAGTGGATCAATGAGGTATCATATCTTTCACCTGGATTCACCTGTTCAGTCTGTCATGGAAACAATATCATGTTCATAATGTTTTGTATATTCAGTGTATACAGGTACTGATGGGTCATGTTAAACAGGTACTGATGGGTCATGTTAAACAGGTACTGATGGGTCATGTTAAACAGGTACTGATGGGTCATGTTAAACAGGTACTGATGGGTCATTTTAAACAGGTACTGATGGGTCATGTTAAACAGGTACTGATGGGTCATTTTAAACAGGTACTGATGGGTAATTTTAAACAGGTACTGATGGGTCATTTTAAACAGGTACTGATGGGTCATGTTAAACAGGTACTGATGGGTCATGTTAAACAGGTACTGATGGGTCATGTTAAACAGGTACTGATGGGTCATTTTAAACAGGTACTGATGGGTCATGTTAAACAGGTACTGATGGGTCATGTTAAACAGGTACTGATGGGTCATGTTAAACAGGTACTGATGGGTCATTTTAAACAGGTACTGATGGGTCATGTTAAACAGGTACTGATGGGTCATGTTAAACAGGTACTGATGGGTCATGTTAAACAGGTACTGATGGGTCATGTTAAACAGGTACTGATGGGTCATTTTAAACAGGTACTGATGGGTCATTTTAAACAGGTACTGATGGGTAGTGATGGGTCATGTTAAACAGGTACTGATGGGTCATTTTAAACAGGTACTGATGGGTCATTTTAAACAGGTACTGATGGGTCATGTTAAACAGGTACTGATGGGTCATTTTAAACAGGTACTGATGGGTACTGATGGGTCATGTTAAACAGGTACTGATGGGTCATGTTAAACAGGTACTGATGGGTCAATAATATGGCACAGGTCCAATCCAGTCCTCATACAGAGTGGCTTGTGTTATCCATGTAAACATGTAAGGAGCGTCTATGGACAGGGAGAGATGAGATCACTTACCTTTTCAAGGTGTCATGGAGCAGGCTGAAACTGGCTTTGAGCTTCGCTGCTTTGGTCCCGCTGATCTTCCCAGTAGAGAACAGCTACGAGAGAACAAAATCCTTCTTTCAATAATCATCTGCCTAAAGCCGTGGACCAGAATCAGCATCTGGGAAGCCATCCATGTTTCTCCATCTGACCACAGAGCGATTAGCTCTCCTTGCACATGTCAAATAAAAACTCAACCACACAGATTAGATGGTTCCAGTGGCTGTAAACAAGTCTGTTGTTTACACCCCCCCCCCCCCCACCCCCACCTCTCTAGTGTTTATCACCGTGCCAACGCTACAGAACATCTGTGTTTGCTTCAACTACAAAGGAACAAAAACAGAACTCCACATCCCTAAACGCAATTCAGTTGCTATTCAGCGAGAAAACTCTTTATCCAGCTGATCTTCACAGAGCCAGGCTGACCTTCACAGAGCCAGGCTGACCTTCACAGAGCCAGGCTGATCTTCACAGAGCCAGGCTGATCTTCACAGAGCCAGGCTGATTTTCACAGAGCCAGGCTGATCTTCACAGAGCTAGGCTGATCTTCACAGAGCCAGGCTGATCTTCACAGAGCCAGGCTGACCTTCACAGAGCCAGGCTGATCTTCACAGAGCCAGGCTGATCTTCACAGAGCCAGGCTGATCTTCACAGAGCCAGGCTGATCTTCACAGAGCCAGGCTTATTTTCACAGAGCCAGGCTGACCTTCACAGAGCCAGGCTGATCTTCACAGAGCCAGGCTTATTTTCACAGAGCCAGGCTGACCTTCACAGAGCCAGGCTGATCTTCACAGAGCCAGGCTTATTTTCACAGAGCCAGGCTGACCTTCACAGAGCCAGGCTGTGATGGTTGGAACGATGAAAGACACATCAAACAGTCAACACGTGTGTGCATCACTGATGTTTTAGGTGATTGTCTAAGATCAGAGTGAACTACCACACTGTGAAACGTTCTAATGACTTCCTCTCACCGGGGAGCTACAGCTGGCAGAAAACAACTGATACCTTTGGATTCATCTCATTAGAGTTCATCAGAGTGCTGCAGGTTTCCTGGAAAACCCCGTGTCTTAAAAGGAACATGGAGAATAACGAAGGTATAGAATTAATGTATTATTGACCTGGGGCTGGTTGCACATAGTCATACAGGTGTAGAGACACACATAGGACTACAGGTGTAGAGACACACATAGGACTACAGGTGTAGAGACACACATAGGACTACAGGTGTAGAGACACACATAGGACTACAGGTGTAGAGACACACATAGGACTACAGGTGTAGAGACACACATAGGACTACAGGTATAGAGACACACACAGTCATACAGGTGTAGAGACAAACATAGGACTACAGGTGTAGAGACACACACAGTCATACAGGTGTAGAGACACACACAGGACTACAGGTGTAGAGACACACATAGGACTACAGGTGTAGAGACACACATAGGACTACAGGTGTAGAGACACACATAGGACTACAGGTATAGAGACACACATAGGACTACAGGTATAGAGACACACATAGGACTACAGGTGTAGAGACACACATAGGACTACAGGTGTAGAGACACACATAGGACTACAGGTGTAGAGACACACATAGGACTACAGGTATAGAGACACACATAGGACTACAGGTATAGAGACACACATATGGCTACAGGTGTAGAGACACACAGGACTACAGGTGTAGAGACACACATAGGACTACAGGTATAGAGACACACATAGGACTACAGGTGTAGAGACACACAGGACTACAGGTGTAGAGACACACATAGGACTACAGGTGTAGAGACACACATAGGACTACAGGTATAGAGACACACATAGGACTACAGGTGTAGAGACACACAGGACTACAGGTGTAGAGACACACAGGACTACAGGTGTAGAGACACACATAGGACTACAGGTATAGAGACACACATAGGACTACAGGTATAGAGACACACATAGGACTACAGGTATAGAGACACACATAGGATTACAGGTATAGAGACACACATAGGACTACAGGTATAGAGACACACATAGGATTACAGGTAGGTAGGTTGGTACTGTAACTCTGACAGTTCTGTCTGTTAGAGAGGAGATCCAGGCCTGGATGGTACTGTAACCCTGACAGTTCTGTCTGTTAGAGAGGAGATCCAGGCCTGGATGGTACTGTAACTCTGACAGTTCTGTCTGTTAGAGAGGAGATCCAGGCCTGGATGGTACTGTAACTCTGACAGTTCTGTCTGTTAGAGAGGAGATCCAGGCCTGGATGGTACTGTAACTCTGACAGTTCTGTCTGTTAGAGAGGAGATCCAGGCCTGGATGGTACTGTAACTCTGACAGTTCTGTCTGTTAGAGAGGAGATCCAGGCCTGCATGGTACTGTAACTCTGACAGTTCTGTCTGTTAGAGAGGAGATCCAGGCCTGGATGGTACTGTAACTCTGCCCGTTCTGCTCAACCAACATGGAATAGGTTCTACTCCTGCATTGCTTGCTGTTTGGGGTTTTAGGCTGGGTTTCTCTACAGCACTTTGAGATATCAGCTGATGTACGAAGGGCTATATAAATACATTTGATTTGATTTGAATAGGTCAATTATAAGCTCTATGGTTTTCCCTTCCTCAGTAAAAATAAAGACAGTTTCTCGTTCAGTGGCTGGGAGCCACTTAAAGGAATGGATAGTCAAAAAGTTTCAATTCTCAACAACAACAATAACAGTTACCATATCAGTTATATAGAGTTCCAGGCAGTTACAATATTCATAAGGATGAGTCATGGACAGTAAACTATACCATAGATATGGAAGGAATAACAATAACAGTTACCATATCAGTTATATAGAGTTCCAGACAGTTACAATATTCATAAGGATGAGTCATGGACAGTAAACTATTCCATAGATATGGAAGGAATAACAATAACAGTCACTTTATTCGTAAAGTCAAGTTATTTTCCTGCAGGTGAGGAGGACTCGTTAATGTGTAGCCCGTCTGGCTCAGAGGGACAATACTTCCTGATCACAAGTTGGCTGACGTTGACCCATGACCTCCACCACACAGAGCCCTGTGGCACTGCCAGTTTCAGCCTGCTACAGGATTTTGAGCTGTTCTGTTTATCTTTCAGGGCTCTAGAGTCATCTCACCTTTGACCCAAAACTAAGGTGTATAACGAGTTTCAATAGAGGGTTTGAATTGCAAATATTGCATCACTTTCAATATGACTAATCCTGAATGAAACACCTTACTGTGTTTCATTCAATATGACTTCCAGCCTGTGAAGAGCTATAGCCCACTTTACAGGAATCCCACAACCCACCACAAAGTCCATCAGTAGGAAAAGTGAACAACTCATCGTGACAGAGAGAAGATGCTCTGTATACCACAGTTGTGGTGATGTCATGTTCATACATTGAATCTAAAACTGTCATGGCAACGAGACCAGAGTTAAGAAGGAAAGAGACACATTGGTGTTGATCCACAGCAACACTGAGATTGGAGTTTGGAGATTAAACAAGTGCACTGTAGGACCATAGCCTTTCTCTCTGTTCAGGTGATTCTAGTATCAACCCTCTAAGACCCTCAAACCGACCACTTCTACCACTTCATAAAGGGCTTAGTGTCCTAGTTCAGGATACATATCCAAGAACACAAAACAGCAAAACAACAAGAGGGGGAAAACCTACAGGAGAGAATGTTAATTCCATTGTACTGACTCACTTCCATTGTACTGACTCAGGAGAGAATGTTAATTCCTTTGTACTGACTCACTTGTCTGTTCAGGGAAATGGGCTGACTTCTAAAGGACTGCAGCTCAGTCAGAACTCTGCATTCCTACTCTCTCTTTAAATGGTTGACTTTGCTGCTGTTATGGAGTGGTGGAATTACGCAACACAGCCCCTCCCACCCCTCCCTCCCTCCCTCCCTCCCCTGATATTAATGACACAACTATCTCAGGCTCTCAGGCAGGAGGCAGTCTCCTGCGCTCACTCTCCTGCAGGCTGCTCTCTCACGCTGCTCTCGCTCTCTCTGACTGCGTAGCTGAGAAACACACACTCACTCACTCACTCACTGACACGCACACACACTCAGTCAAAACACACACCATGAGGCTGTTCGTGCTGTGTGTTGTGGCCTCCACCACTCTTCTGCTGGCAGTCCCATGGAGCTCCGCAGCAGAGCCAGGAGACAGAGCCCAGAGATGGGATAAGGTTCAGGATAAGGCTGCTACAGGAGAGGTTTCAGGGGGCTGCAATGTGAGGATGAAGCCTTCTGGCCAGTGTGGAGAAGAGGACGACTGCCCCTACCAGATCACCCTGCCTCCACTGACCATCCAGCTGCCCAAGCAGTTCAGGATGCTGGAGAAGACCATGAAGGAGCTGCAGAGCCTGAAGGAGACAGTGAACCGGCTGAAGAGGGACTGTCAGGAGTGCCGGCAGCAGGCTGACCAGAGCCTGCAGAGGGACAGCGGGGAGGCAGCAGGGGGTCCCGCTACGGGACCAGGGTTTCTGGAAATACAGTCTAGCACCAGTAAGGAGGAACGAGGAGACGGGGGAACCAACACAGGGCCTGATGGGGATGGCATTGGCACCGG
Organism: Oncorhynchus mykiss; assembly: GCF_013265735.2. NCBI lineage: Eukaryota > Metazoa > Chordata > Actinopteri > Salmoniformes > Salmonidae > Oncorhynchus > Oncorhynchus mykiss. The sequence continues at coordinate 11,195,154 of NC_048585.1, forward strand.
TTCTGGTACTGGCAAAGGCACCGTCTCTACCGGCGGTTCTGTGTTTGAGATGCAGGTGAAGATGAACAAGATGTCCAACAGCCTGCGTAACGCACGGGGACAGATCACGGCTCTGCAGGGCCGTCTAGAGGAACTAAGCCTGATCAACATGAGGAACGTGGAGGCCATCGTGGACAGCAAGGTGGAGAACATCACTGGAGTGATCAACAAGCTCAGTAACAACTGTAACCACCAGTGTGCCGTCCAGCCCTCTCCTCAGTGTACGTCTATTAACTCTCTTTCATTAACCAAATAGGTTCTCGACAATTTGACAGGAAAATTCTGTATAACCTTTAAGGGATTTACAAAACGCTCTGTTATTACTAAACTATCATTTTTCTGTAAAGTGCAGAACTTCCCTCAGTGTGAGTGTTATTGAAAATAGCCCCCCCTGTTCTCTTATAGAAGCTCCTCTAGTCTCGTGTTATTGCTAACCTATTGTTCTCCTCTAAGCATCAGCCAGACAGACTTATTATAAAACCAGGCTTTCACGCACTGCATGCAGTACTGTACAGTATGCCAGCCCTCTGTACTGAGTGTGAGTACTCTGCTGTATCAGTACTGTACAGTATGCCAGCCCTCTGTACTGAGTGTGAGTACTCTGCTGTATCAGTACTGTACAGTATGCCAGCCCTCTGTACTGAGTGTGAGTACTCTGCTGTATCAGTACTGTACAGTATGCCAGCCCTCTGTACTGAGTGTGAGTACTCTGCTGTATCAGTACTGTACAGTATGCCAGCCCTCTGTACAGAGTGTGAGTACTCTGCTGTATCAGTACTGTACAGTATGCCAGCCCTCTGTACTGAGTGTGAGTACTCTGCTGTATCAGTACTGTACAGTATGCCAGCCCTCTGTACTGAGTGTGAGTACTCTGCTGTATCAGTACTGTACAGTATGCCAGCCCTCTGTACTGAGTGTGAGTACTCTGCTGTATCAGTACTGTACAGTATGCCAGCCCTCTGTACTGAGTGTGAGTACTCTGCTGTATCAGTACTGTACAGTATGCCAGCCATCTGTACAGTGTGAGTACTCTGATGTATCAGTACTGTACAGTATGACAGCCCTCTGTACAGAGTGTGAGTACTCTGCTGTATCAGTACTGTACAGTATGCCAGCCCTCTGTACTGAGTGTGAGTACTCTGCTGTATCAGTACTGTACAGTATGCCAGCCCTCTGTACTGAGTGTGAGCACTCTGCTGTATCAGTACTGTACAGTATGCCAGCCCTCTGTACTGAGTGTGAGTACTCTGCTGTATCAGTACTGTACAGTATGCCAGCCCTCTGTACAGGGTGTGAGTACTCTGCTGTATCAGTACTGTACAGTATGCCAGCCCTCTGTACTGAGTGTGAGTACTCTGCTGTATCAGTACTGTACAGTATGCCAGCCCTCTGTACTGAGTGTGAGTACTCTGCTGTATCAGTACTGTACAGTATGCCAGCCCTCTGTACTGAGTGTGAGTACTCTGCTGTATCAGTACTGTACAGTATGCCAGCCATCTGTACAGTGTGAGTACTCTGCTGTATCAGTACTGTACAGTATGACAGCCCTCTGTACAGACTGTGAGTACTCTGCTGTATCAGTACTGTACAGTATGCCAGCCCTCTGTACTGAGTGTGAGTACTCTGCTGTATCAGTACTGTACAGTATGCCAGCCCTCTGTACAGGGTGTGAGTACTCTGCTGTATCAGTACTGTACAGTATGCCAGCCCTCTGTACTGAGTGTGAGTACTCTGCCGTATCAAAAGGAGAGTTGCAGGTTTAACTCCAGATCATCACACTTTCTTTATGCACGGTCCTAAACTAACACTGCTACTGTACCAGGGAATTACATTGTTTCATCACACTTTATCTTTCAAAACTCATTGGGATAATCTGAGTGTGAGAGATTCTGATATTTTGACTGTGAGATATTCTGATAATCTGAGTGTGAGATATTCAGATAATCTGAGTGTGAGATATTCTGATAATCTGAGTGTGGGATATTCTGATAACTGATATTTTGAGTGTGTGTTACACAGTGTTAACGTGCGGTCATTTCAGTGTGAACATTGGGACGGTGTTAACGTGCGGTCATTTCAGTGTGAACATTGGGACAGTGTTAACGTGCGGTCATTTCAGTGTGAACATTGGGACGGTGTTAACGTGCGGTCATTTCAGTGTGAACATTGGGACAGTGTTAACGTGCGGTCATTTCAGTGTGAACATTGGGACGGTGTTAACGTGCGGTCATTTCAGTGTGAACATTGGGACGGTGTTAACGTGCGGTCATTTCAGTGTGAACATTGGGACAGTGTTAACGTGCGGTCATTTCAGCGTGAACATTGGGACAGTGTTAACATGCGGTCATGGTGTAAACAGCTACCTCCTTTATTACACTTGCCAACAAGATGATGCAATGTGTTGCATTCCGACAGTTGGTCATGGTGAGATCAGAACACTATGTAGAAGTACTTGTCTTAGATTAATCTGTCATGTTTCGTATAAGAGCTCTGCAAATGACTCTGGATAGCTTGACAAGATAATGTCAGAAGTGATTCATGTAAAGATTATGGAGAAACAGGCAATATAAAGTGTTTCCAGTAAGAGTGGGGAGCATCCAGTATCAAAGTGCAGTAGTGCTTGTGTGTTCTGTTGTTGACACAGCCTTCTTTCTACTGGCCACGTTTCTATCTTGATATGGGAAACTCTCTGTCGGCTCAACGACAACAGAACGTCAGCAGTCAGACATCTCACAATCTCAGCTCTGTAACGGATCATTAAGCCCTAATTCACAGTTAAACTAAACAGTGTGCTTCCTATCTCTGATTGGATTTGAAGGTGTTCGCGGACATACATCGAGGGAGTCGACCTTCGGATCATTTAACTGAATCATGTCCTCGATTCATTTATAAACACTTTTAAGCTTCATCTAATGTCCCAAGCCTTGTTCTGTAGGAATTAAAGGAACTGTTTGCCTGTAATGTGAGAATGCACAAGCTTTTCACTGGGACGATGTTACTTCCAGATGAGGGTTTTATGTCTCTGCATACTTCCTTGATAATACAGCTGCTCTTCTGTTGCTGTCAATCCCCTTTATCAGTCTGCATGGCTGTCTGTCCATCTGTCTGACGGACTGTTATATTTGGGTCAGTCACAGCCTGGCGCCCATATTCTGAGAACCACTAATACTATCACATATGGGCAGACTTTGATAGGAGTACTGCCCACAGGGGGGAGATACAGAGACACACACACACTCACACACACGCACAAACAGCCTGCTCTGTCCTCTTCTGTGCTCTGCTAACTCAACTCCTCTCTCATGCTTCCTAGGCTCCTATCCTGAGCAGTCGACTGGCGTCACTTTCCAAAACTCAGGGTCTCTAAGCTCCAAAAGTGTCTGTCAGGATGCATTATCATCACACACACAGAGTGGGGACTGGCAGGCTCTCCAGCAGCCTTGGTTAATCCCATTTGACACGTTCCCACGTTTTGACAAGGCTGTCCTCCCCTTATATGAAAACAGTGACACCGTGGCTCAACTCGCTCAGTCAGCTCTGGGGCTGAAAGTCAGGAACATTCTGGGGCTGAAAGTCAGGAACATTCCATGCAATGGCTGCTGGGTTGTGAGAGGCTTGTGCTTTGAGGGAAACAGTGTTTTCTTTACTCCTCGGACACTGACCGTTGCCTCTCTCTCCCTCCCCCTGCCCTGTCTCTCTCTCTCTCTCCCTCCCCCTGCCCTGTCTCTCTCTGTCTCTCTCTCCCTTCCCCTGCCCTGTCTCTCTCTGTCTCTCTCCCTCCCCCTGCCCTGTCTCTCTCTCTCTCTCTCCCTCCCCCTGCCCTGTCTCTCTCTCACAACAGTCATCATCGCTCCCAAGGACTGCTCTGACTACAACATGCTAAAGGAGAGGAGGAACGGCGTCTACCAGGTCACGCCAGACCCCAGGAACGGCACGTTCCAGGTCTACTGCGACATGGAGTCGTTCGGCGGCGGCTGGACCCTGGTGCAGCAGCGCCTCAATGGCACCGTCAGCTTCAACCGCTCCTGGGCTGAGTACAAGGTTAATAAACCCATTTGACAAAACTCTGTGACAGACCGTGGTCAGTAACATTCCATGTAATGGCCTGCTGGCCTGTGAGAATCAGGGAAAACATGAGGCTGTGTCCCAAATGTCACCCTATTCCCTATATAGTGCACTACCTTTGACCAGGCACTATGTAGGGAATAGGGTGCCATTTGGGACAGATTTGACTCCTCTGACACAGACCTTTACATTTTTCTCTCTCTCTCCCCCTGCCCTTGCCCTCTCTCTCTCTCTGTCTCTCTATCTCTCTCTCCCTGCCCTTGCCCTCTCTCTCTCTCTGTCTCTCTCTCTCTCTCTCCCTGCCATTGCCCTCTCTCTCTCTGTCTCTCTCTCTCTAGGGGGGATTTGGTGACCCCCGGGGAGAGTTCTGGTTGGGCAACGACCGCATCCACCTCCTGACCAAGGCCAAGGACATGGTTCTGCGCATCGAACTGGAGGACTTCCAAGGGGTGCGGGAGTATGCCAAGTTCGACCAGTTCTACGTAGCCAACGAATTCCTGAGGTATCGCCTCTCCATCAGCGGGTACAGTGGCACGGCCGGCAACGCGCTGCACATGAACCAGCACTTCAACCACGACCAGAAGTTCTTCACCACGCCAGACAGGGACAACGACATGTACCCGTCAGGGAACTGCGGCGCGTACTACAGCTCTGGCTGGTGGTTTGACGCCTGCATGTCAGCCAATCTCAATGGGAAATACTACCACAAGAGATACAAGGGCGTGAGGAACGGCATCTTCTGGGGAACATGGCACAACATGTCTAGTGAAGCATACCCCACCAACTACAGGCAGGCCTTCAAGACGGTCAAAATGATGATACGGCCAAAGAACTACGCTCCGTAAAGGAAAGAGGCATGAGAACGGAAACGACCGGAAAGATCAGAAATACTTTTTTCTTCTTGACTTTCTGCTCCTTTGACCTTTCTGCCTCCCACTGTCAAGTTTAACCACATGGTTCAGAGACAGTCTGAGACACCTGGGTTCCCGGGAATAAAACAGCAATGAAATCTTCAAAAGGTTGGAAAAGTCTCCACCGAAGACAAACGTATGATATCACAGTCATAGGAAATGTCTGGCTATCGGTCAAACAACATACTATGGACCATGTGCCACTGAACTAACAACAGCAACAAAATGGAGTCAGATATGTTTGCTTTCTGCAGAATAATTACATTGGTTGACTGCAGGCACTGCAACTGTTTCCAGACATCTGTATTCCATTGTCTGTATAATACTGCCACCTAGCGTTATGTCATTGCATTGCATCCTCATCTAGACAGGCTAAGCAGCATGGAAACTAAAGGCCCCAAGTTCAAGGAGGAAATGTACAGTATTTATTTTTGAAAGTATGATTGATAGCTTTTACATAACTAATATATGGACTGTATGTTCATGCAGTACACAGTGATTGCCTAAGATGAGTAGCCCAAAAAGTATTGTACTCGGAATAAAAAGCATTGTATTGGGGTTGAGAAGTTGATCACAGAGAAGTTTAAAACTAAAAGATGGAGTATTTCGACTTGTATGAAAAGGTTTAAAGTGTAGGTATATTTGAATAGAATAATTGATTATGTAGCTTGATGTATAGAACTGTATGTACACTAGACGTTTTTTCGTTCACCTTCTATTGTCCTATTTAAAAAAGTATTTACTTTTTATATAAAAACATGAATAAACTTTTTACAGATTTGCACCGAGTACTGAATGTTTTGTTATCCATATCCCGCATGAAACACAGCAGGCAAATAGCCCTGACCCAGCCTATATCTGTCAACCATCAGCAGGCATATAGCCCTGACCCAGCCTATATCTGTCAACCATCAGCAGGCAAATAGCCCTGACCCAGCCTATATCTGTCAACCATCAGCAGGCAAATAGACCTGACCCAGCCTATATCTGTCAACCATCAACAGGCAAATAGACCTGACCCAGCCTATATCTGCCAACCATCAGCAGGCAAATAGACGTGACCCAGCCTATATCTGCCAACCATCAACTGGCAAATAGCCCTGACCCAGCCTATATCTGTCAACCATCAGCAGGCAAATAGACCTGACCCAGCCTATATCTGTCAACCATCAACAGGCAAATAGACCTGACCCAGCCTATATCTGTCAACCATCAGCAGGCAAATAGACCTGACCCAGCCTATATCTGTCAACCATCAACAGGCAAATAGACCTGACCCAGCCTATATCTGCCAACCATCAGCAGGCAAATAGACGTGACCCAGCCTATATCTGTCAACCATCAGCAGTCAAATAGACCTGACCCAGCCTATATCTGCCAACCATCAGCAGGCAAATAGCCCTGACCCAGCCTATATCTGTCAACCATCAGCAGGCAAATAGACCTGACCCAGCCTATATCTGTCAACCATCAACAGGCAAAAAGCCCTGACCTAGCCTATATCTGTCAACCATCAGCAGGCAAATAGACCTGACCCAGCCTATATCTGTCAACCATCAGCAGGCAAATAGCTCTGACCTAGCCTATATCTGTCAATCATCAGCCCGCAAATAGCCCTGACCCAGCCTATATCTGTCAACCATCAGCAGGCAAATAGACCTGACCCAGCCTATATCTGCCAACCATCAACAGGCAAATAGCCCTGACCCAGCCTATATCTGTCAACCATCAGCAGGCAAATAGACCTGACCCAGCCTATATCTGTCAACCATCAGCAGGCAAATAGACCTGACCCAGCCTATATCTGTCAACCATCAGCAGGCAAATAGACCTGACCCAGCCTATATCTGCCAACCATCAGCAGGCAAATAGACCTGACCCAGCCTATATCTGTCAACCATCAGCAGGCAAATAGACCTGACCCAGCCTATATCTGTCAACCATCAGCAGGCAAATAGACCTGACCCAGCCTATATCTGTCAACCATCAGCAGGCAAATAGCCCTGACCCAGCCTATATCTGTCAACCATCAACAGGCAAATAGACCTGACCCAGCCTATATCTGTCAACCATCAGCAGGCAAATAGACCTGACCCAGCCTATATCTGTCAACCATCAGCAGGCAAATAGACCTGACCCAGCCTATATCTGCCAACCATCAGCAGGCAAATAGACCTGACCCAGCCTATATCTGTCAACCATCAGCAGGCAAATAGACCTGACCCAGCCTATATCTGTCAACCATCAGCAGGCAAATAGACCTGACCCAGCATATATCTGCCAACCATCAGCAGGCAAATAGACCTGACCCAGCCTATATCTGTCAACCATCAGCAGGCAAATAGCCCTGACCCAGCCTATATCTGTCAACCATCAGCAGGCAAATAGCCCTGACCCAGCCTATATCTGTCAACCATCAGCAGGCAAATAGACCTGACCCAGCCTATATCTGTCAACCATCAGCAGGCAAATAGACCTGACCCAGCCTATATCTGCCAACCATCAGCAGGCAAATAGCCCTGACCCAGCCTATATCTGTCAACCATCAGCAGGCAAATAGACCTGACCCAGCCTATATCTGCAAACCATCAGCAGGCAAATAGACCTGACCTAGCCTATATCTGTCAACCATCAGCAGGCAAATAGACCTGACCCAGCCTATATCTGTCAACCATCAGCAGGCAAATAGACCTGACCCAGCCTATATCTGCCAACCATCAGCAGGCAAATAGCCCTGACCCAGCCTATATCTGCCAACCATCAACAGGCAAATAGCCCTGACCCAGCCTATATCTGTCAACCATCAGCAGGCAAATATACCTGACCTAGCCTATATGTTTTATTCATTTTCCCTTCATAAGGGTTCAGGATTGGCTGTTTTATTCATTTTCCCTTCATAAGGGTTCAGGATTGGCTGATGTTTTATTCATTTTCCCTTCATAAGGGTTCAGGATTGGCTGATGTTTTATTCATTTTCCCTTCATAAGGGTTCAGGATTGGCTGATGTTTTATTCATTTTCCCTTCATAAGGGTTCAGGATTGGCTGATGTTTTATTCATTTTCCCTTCATAAGGGTTCAGGATTGGCTGATGTTTTATTCATTTTTCCCTTCATAAGGGTTCAGGATTGGCTGATGTTTTATTCATTTTCCCTTCATAAGGGTTCAGGATTGGCTGATGTTTTATTCATTTTCCCTTCATAAGGGTTCAGGATTGGCTGATGTTTTATTCATTTTCCCTTCATAAGGGTTCAGGATTGGCTGATGTTTTTTTAGTATTTACTATTTATTAGGATCCCCAATTACTTGTTGCCGAGGCAACAGCTACTCTTCCTGGGGTCCAAACAGGAAACAACACAACAAATCAAAGTCATAATATACATAAATATAAATAGCACTACATTTACATTACAATTTAGCCATTCAGCAGACGCTCCCATCCAGAGAAACCCACAGCTAGTGCATTTACCTGGAGATAGACAGGCGAGACAAACACAAACTGTATCACAGTGGTATCCCAACCACCTATCACATACATAATACAATACACAATACAATACATAACACAATACATAATACAATATATAATACAATATATAATACACTACATAACACAATACATAATACAATACACAATACAATACATAATACAATACATAATACAATATATAATACAATACATAATACAATACACAATACAATACATAATACAATATATAATACAATACATAATACAATACATAATACAATATATAATACAATATATAATACAATACACAATACAATATATAATACAATATATAATACAATATAATACAATATATAATACAATACATAATACAATATATAATACAATACACAATACAATACATAATACAACATATAATACAATACAATACATAATACAATACAATACATAATGCAATATATATAATACAATACATAATGCAATATATAATACAATACATAATACAATACATAATACAATACATAATACAACATATAATACAATACAATACATAATACAATACAATACATAATGCAATATATATAATACAATACATAATACAATACATAATACAACATATAATACAATACAATATATAATACAATACAGTATATAATACATTAGATAATACAATACATAATACAATATATAATACAATATATAATACAATACAATATATAATACAATGCATAATACAATATAATACAATATATAATACAATACATAATACAATATATAATACAATACACAATACAATACATAATACAATACACAATACAATACATAATACAATATATAATACAATACATAATACAATATATAATACAATATATAATACAATACATAATACAATACACAATACAATACATATTACAATACACAATACAATACATAATACAGTACATAATACAATACACAATACAATAGACATTACAATGCATATTACAATACACAATACAATACATATTACAATGCATATTACAATACACAATACAATACATATTACAATACACAATACAATACATATTACAATACATATTACAATACATATTACAATACATATTACAATACATAATACAATACACAATACAATACATATTACAATACATATTACAATGCATATTACAATGCAAAATGCATCAAAATATCAGTCTGTCTTCACAGTCCGTGTCATGCCGTAAAGTGTTATCTGTGGTGGCAGAGAGTTCCATGTAGTCATGGCTCTATTTAATATTGTGTGTTTCCCAGCCTCTGTTCTGGACCTGGGGACTGTGAAGAGACCTCTGGTTTCAACTGGTCATGGTGACAGAGTTCTAGCAACTATGGTGTATGAATAACTAGGTCAGCCCAGTAGGGGTCAGCTCGGCTCGGTTTGTCTCAGTAGCGTGAAAAGAGTATGTGTTACCTGGTCTAAGCACTGGAAGGCTGGGCTGGCAGAGACGTGAGTGGGGCCCAGGGCCAGGCTCTCCTCCTGTAGGGCAGCATCAGGAGCCAGGGCTGATAAAGGAGTAGTCTCCTCCTCACCTCCTCCACTGGGTGGGTTGGTCTGCTCCCCAGCTTGGCTCATGGTGGCCCTGTCACACACACGCAGACAGACAGACACGCACGCAGACAGACACGAAGATAGAGACAGCAGACAGACACGCTGACAGACACACACGACAGACGGAGACCGCAGACAGACAGACAGACAGACAGACAGACAGACAGACAGACAGACAGACAGAGACAGCAGACAGCCAGAGACAGCCGACCGACAGCGACAGCAGACAAACAGAGACAGCAGACAGACAGCCAGAGACAGCAGACAAGACAGCCAGAGACAGCAGACAGACAGAGACAGCAGACAAGACAGCCAGAGACAGCAGACAGACAGAGACAGCAGACAGACAGCAGACAGACAGAGACAGCAGACAGACAGAGACAGCAGGGAGAAGATAGCAGACAGACAGAGACAGCAGACAGACAGCAGACAGACAGAGACAACAGACAGACAGAGACAGCAGGGAGAAGATAGCAGACAGACAGAGACAGCAGACAGACAGAGACAGCAGACAGCAGACAAGAGACAGCAGACATACACCCAGAGACAGCAGACAGACACCCAGAGACAGCAGACAGACGGAGACAGCAGACAGACAGAGACAGCAGACAGACAGAGACAGCAGGGAGAAGATAGCAGACAGACAGAGACAGCAGACAGACAGAGACAGTAGGGAGAAGATAGCAGACAGACAGAGACAGCAGACAGACAGCAGACAGACAGGATTAGTAAGCATTTTCATGATCTTCTAAAGAAGAAGAGCACTAGACAATTTCGTAACTACTAGTCATTTACAAGATTATTTTACATTTATTGGCTTTGCAAAGTATTTGCAGAAATATACAAAATCTTAGCCTTGTGTATTCTATCCACTCTACATTACACTGATGAAAGACAGACTGCTGCAACCCTCATAGCCTCCAGCTCCAGTCTTTGACCTAGAATTGTGTCCCAAATGGCACCCTATTCCCTATAGTGTAGTACATTTGATGAGGCCCCATATGGGACGCATTGGTCCTGGTCAAACGTAGTCCACTATAGGGAATAGGGTGCCATTTGGGACACAGCTCAGTGTTCTGGAACCTACAGAAAATACTAAACCCAGCTGCTTTGCTGGACCCCTCTAAACCATGGCTGCTGGCCCAGTGGGCCTCTTACAGTAAGTATAGTCACTATCCTCTCCAGACTTACTTCCCACTGAGCACAGGCGTCAGCTCAATGTCTAGTTTTGATTAACATTTGGTTGAGTGTCAACTAACGTGAATCAACACATTTTTGCCGAATTGTTAGGCCTAATAAGTATACAATAAATACTGGTAGAAAGGCTATTGAACCCGTTTCAACTGGAGACTAGGCCTGTGTTCAGGGCTCCAAATGAACCTTTTCCAATCCTAACTCCCTTTTCTAGACGCGCACCACTGTGTGTTCATTTGCAAGGTGCAATGTCAATGATCATTGTTCTCTATCTGTGATATACCGTTACCGGCTGGAGGGCATTGGATTTAGATGATACGAATGAATCATTTTAGCCCAACAGGACCGAAAAATTCGCTTCCTACTCAAAACTGCTAAAGTTAACTACTAGTTACAACTATTTGACCAGCCTCGTGTAAACTAACTGGGGAAAGAAGAAATAGCTATAGGTACCTAACGTTAACTGTTACAATTACACTCTGTTATTCTTACCTGTAACAGTCCCTTTATTCACCTGTGACTCCAAGTTTGTCAAAATAATGATCCAGCATTATGCCATAAAAGTTAGCTCTGGGAGGTAGAGCTATTTGTAAATGTTGTTGTCAGCTAGCTAGCTAAACAACAAAATGCTTCAGTAAATCTCAGCCTCTCTGTTTTGTTGAATGCCTTGAAAACGTTGCCATAACAACGACATCCCAACATCCTTTTCAGCAAGACTGAAAAAACATTTTTTAAACTTTTAAAAACAGCAAAGAGGCAATAAGACACGTTAAATACGAGCTATATTTGAATTATTGAATTAAAACAGTGCACGCACTGTGTTTTTTTGTCGATTAGAAAAAAGTATTGATCCTATTGACTCGCATGCTTGCAGGCGCAAACAGACAGCTAAATTCCAGCAGAGGGCGCCAAGTATTCATTATCATGAGTACAGAGAATGTTCTCTACAAGCTGAGCTGTGGTAACCTTTGTGTCCTGCAGTCCGCAGAGCAGGGCAAATAAATCGTGTAGTGAGAGCATCATCAAGGTCTGCTCGTCATTTGAACCAAGCCAACCAACCCCTGTCCTGGAGGCATCCTCTGTAGGAGGCATATACATACACAGGAAATAACTCTAAGGATTGTTATGGATTGCACCAAGAACTGTTGAGTCTGGAGAGTTTAGGTCCAGACAATGGGTTTTTGTGAGATATATATATATATATATATATATATATATATAAAGATGTTTATTTACTCTGAAGCAATTTCATTTGAACACTCTGGAGTTGAGGCCAGGGCCTGTATTCAGAGAGCGTCTCAGAGTAGGACTCCTGATCTAGGATCAGATCCCCCTGTCTATATAATCATATTCATTATGATCTAAAAGGCAACATTTATCCTAGGTCAGTACTCCTACACCGTGACTCTTTATGAGGACAGGCCCAGAACAGCTGAAGAGTTCCCTTCTCTCCATTGTCACATGGTGACATCATCCTCTCAGTTCAGGAGAAACTGGAAAAACATTTAAGATCATTGTTCTTCCCCCTGGATCCAAATATAGTCTTGATTCCTCTCCTTGTTTTATATGTCATCTATGCAAATTCATCTGGGTCCATTCACTGTTCTTCAATCTTAAATCACATAGAAAAGATTCATAACAGCCTTCTGGTTCAACACATCAAAATGTTTGTGAAACACTCCAGATGGTGCTTGTGGTGTGTGTGTGTGTTGTGTGTGTGTGTTGTGTGTTGTGTGATGTGTGTGTGTGTGTGGTGTGTGTGTGTGTTGTGTGTTGTGTGTTGTGTGTGTGTGTGTTGTGTGTTGTGTGTGTGTGTGTTGTGTGTTGTGTGTGTGTGTGTTTTGTGTGTGTGTGTGTGTGTGTGTGTGTGTGTGTGTGTGTGTGTGTGTGTGTGTTTTGTGTGTGTGTGTGTGTTAAAGGGGTAGTAGGATTTGGTAGGTCCCGTGAAGCAGGATTCTCATTTTGGGAGAGACTTTTATAGTGGCCCTGTACTGAACATAAATGTTCATAGATAGACTTCATCCTCTGTCCTGTGACTACTGTAGTAGGTTCTTTGAGACAGTATCAGATGGTTGACCTTTGGCTCAGATGTTGAGGTTTTTCACGGTCCATTTATAGTTCATAAGAACGTTGTATCTCATGAATCACTGATCTGGTCGTTTGTGGTCCAGTAGAGGGTTCGCTCCCAGCATTGACCTTAACTTCCATCACATTTCTGGACTGATTTCTGGAACCTGCCCAGGTTTTTGTTTTCTATAACAATATGCCCTTCAAGAGAATTATCATTTTGGCAAGTAAAACAAGTTCATGCACTTCTCAGAAATTATTTTTAGATTTGTGTTTAACTCAGAATTTCAAAAGCATGAGGGCATGCAGCTAAATTAGGACAGAGGATTTAGCTATCTGTTCACAATTAACCAGGTTTGTTTTCCTTATCAATTCACATTCCATCATGGTAAACTGTCAACAATAGTACTTCATTGAGTTATGTTTGTTACTAACTCCTAATAATGTAGCAGCACAGGAAAACAACGTTCTGTGCTGTAATCAGTAAACACAACAGGTAAACAATAGCCATTAAAGATGAGGGAATGTGCACCATTTCATACAGACATATTTAGCTTAATCTTCTGAGTAGGTTTTCAGTCTAACTTTGGTTTTAGTGTCCTCCTTAGTAGTCAGTGAAGTCACACACACTTGTTTCTTCTGAGTGCAATAGTAAAGTGTGTTTTCTTCTCATGACTTCCAGAGAGCACTCTGTTTCTAGTAGGTCTAATATTTGTTCTTAGAATAGTGCCGAACAGGGCTTGTTCTTAGAATAGTTCTGAACAGGGCTTGTTCTTAGAATAGTGCCGAACAGGGCTTGTTCTTAGAATAGTGTTGAACAGGGCTTGTTCTTAGAATAGTGCTGAACAGGGCTTGTTCTTAGAATAGTGCTGAACAGGGCTTGTTCTTAGAATAGTGCTGAACAGGGCTTGTTCTTAGAATAGTGCTGAACAGGGCTTGTTTTTAGAATAGTGCTGAACAGGGCTTGTTCTTAGAATAGTGCTGAACAGGGCTTGTTCTTAGAATAGTGCTGAACAGAGCTTGTTCTTAGAATAGTGCTGAACAGGGCTTGTTCTTAGAATAGTGCCGAACAGGGCTTGTTCTTAGAATAGTGCTGAACAGGGCTTGTTCTTAGAATAGTGCTGAACAGGGCTTGTTCTTAGAATAGTGCTGAACAGGGCTTGTTCTTAGAATAGTGCTGAACAGGGCTTGTTCTTAGAATAGTGCTGAACAGGGCTTGTTCACAGAATAGTGCTGAACAGGGCTTGTTCTTAGAATAGTGCTGAACAGGGCTTGTTCTTAGAATAGTGCTGAACAGGGCTTGTTCACAGAATAGTGCTGAACAGGGCTTGTTCTTAGAATAGTGCTGAACAGGGCTTGTTCTTAGAATAGTGCTGAACAGGGCTTGTTCACAGAATAGTGCGGAACAGGGCTTGAAGTGGATTGAAGTACATCATATTTGTGTACCAGGTTTTATATTTTTGAGCCGGTATTCTCTAAAAAGGTGCCGACACTCAAACAGTAGAAAATGTGAGATTCTCTGTACAAGTGAGCGCTGGTCCACTTTGAACACAAAGTGGACCAGCGGCAGGTAGCCTAGCAGTTAAGAGCGTTGGGCCAGTAACTGAACGGTTGCTGGTTTGAATCCCTGAGCTGTTCTGCCCTTGAGCAGTTACATTTTTGTAAATGCTGTTATACAGAGCAATTTACATTAGTTAGTACATACATTTTGATACCGGTCCCCCATGGGAATCAAACCAACAACCCTGGCATTGCAAGCACCATGCTTTACCAACTGAGCTACATGGACCACAGTTACCTCCCAACAACTGGGTGCTGATTAAGGCAGCCCCTCGCACCTCTAATTCAGAGGGTTTGGGTTGAACGCGAAAGGCATTTTGGTTGAATGCATTCAGTTGTGCAACTGACTAGGTATTCCCTTTCCCTAACCAGATGCAGAACAACTCATGATGATTGTTTGTGAAAATGTGTTCTCATTGCTGTACAGATGTAGGACCTTCATTTGAGCCAGTTCGCCATAGCAGTAAAATAACCCTGCAGCAACAGGAAATGTGGAATATAATTTATGATTTTGTTTTGTAGGGGTTGATCCATTTTTCATTAGGACAGTTTGTTAAACTGGAAATTACAAACAGAGGACTTTTTAAACCTTGGATACACTACAAGTGTCCATTTCCTGCCGTGCAGGAACATTTGTGCATCAACATGATGATGAAATTAAGATACTGCATCTGTATCTTGGAGAGAAAACAACCAAAAATCTTATTTTAAGTGATCTGGTTGCAGCTGTGCATAACCATACGCTGGTCGAGTGACAATCTCTTACAGCTGTTCTATGGCTATGTGAAGCCTGTTTCATTTATATGATCACCTTGGGTGGTGTGTTTCAGAAAGCTTATCATCCCATGAATCACTGTTGCTGAATTAAATAATCAGAGGGAAAAGTTACTGTATCCTGTACACTACTTTTCTTTTGTACCTGTGTATTGTAGTCATAACAAAAGCAGAAACAAATTGGGGGTCATTTTATGATCCTTCTGCGGGCTCTTTCAAGTTAGGCAGTGTTCTGTTTTCAATATCCCAATTCATCCAAGTTGGGTTTTCTTCCAGACACGTATTCTGCACAGTATAGTTCCACAGTCACCGTAGAAGGTTCCGTTCCAACTGATGAAATCTGCAGATACCCAATACCATCTATTAAAGTCCTTCGAGAGGTTTTTATGAAAATCTTTTTTAATAGTTACTCTATAACAAATGGTCTTGCTCGCATCAAGGTGTTGCTGAGCAAAGGACAGAAATTGAATTTGAAATGGAAAACAGCCACAGGAATTCTTTGTGCTTCGCACCGACAGAAATAAACATCTCTCCGGGAAGAAGGGTGAGGGTGTACGTTTCATGATTAATGACTCGTGGTGTAATTGTAACAACATGCAGGAATTCTAGTCCTTTCGTTCATCTGACCTAGAATTCCATGCGATCAAATGCCGACCGTATTATCTCCCAATAGAATTCTCGTCGGTTATTGTCACAGCTGTGTAAATCCCCCCTCAAGCCGATACCACGACGGCCTTCAAGGAACTTCACTGGACTTTATGTAAACTGGAAACCATATATCCTGAGGCTGCATTCATTGTAGCTGGGGATTTTAACATAGCTAATTTGAGAACAAGGCTACCTAAACTCTATCAGCATATTGACTGTAGTACTTGCGCCGGCAAAACTCTGGATCACTGCTACTCTAACTTCTGTGATGCATACAAGGCCCTCCCCTGCCCTCCCTTTGGCAAATCTGACCACAACTCCATTTTTCTTCTCCCTTCCTATAGGAATAAACTCAAACAGGATGTACTCGTAACAAGGACTATTCAACGCTGGTCTGACCGGTCGGAATCCACACTTCAAGATTGTTTTGATCACGTGGACTGGAACATGTTCCGGGTAGCCTCAGAGAATAGTATTGATTTATACGCTGATTCAGTGAGTGAGTTTATAAGGAAGTGCATAGGACATGTTGTGCCCACTGTGACTACTAAAACCTACCCTAGCCAGAAACCGTGGATAGATGGCATTCGCTCAAAACTGAAAGCACGAACCACAGCATTTAATCATGGAAAGTTGACTGGGAATATGGCCGAATACAAACAGTGTAGTTATTCACTTCATTTGCGTATCGCCCCAATAGGTCCACAGACGATGCAATCGCCATCAAACTGCACACTGCCCTATCCCACCTGGACAACAAGAATACCTATGTAAGAATACTGTTCATTGACTACAGCTCAGCATTCAACACCACAGTACCCTCTAAGGTCATCATTAAGCTTGAGGCCCTGGGTTTGAACCCTGCCCTGTGCAACTGGGTCCTGGACTTCCTGATGGGTCGCCCCCAGCTGGGGAAAGTAGGAAACAGCATCTCCACTTCGCTGATCCTCAACACTAGGGCCCCACAAGGGTGCGTGCTCAGCCCACTCCTGTACTCCCTGTTCACCCATGACTGCGTGGCCATGCACGCCTCCAACTCAATCATCAAGTCTGTAGACGACATAACAGTAGTAGGTTTGAGGGAGAACCCCCCTATCCACATCGACGAGACAGCAGTGGAGAAGGTATAACGTTTTAAGTTCCTCGGCGTACACATCATGGACAAACTGAAATGGTCCACCCACACAGACAGTGTGGTGAAGAAGGTGCAACAGCGCCTCTTCAACCTCAGGAGGCTAAAGAAATGTAAAACCCTCACAAACTTTTACAGATGCACAATTGAGAGCATCCTGTCGGGTTGTATCACCGCCTGGTACGGCAACTGCACCGCCCATAGCCACAGGGCTCTCCAGAGGGTGGTGGGGTCTCACCGGGGGCAAACTCCCTGCCCTCCAGGACACCAACAGCACCCGATGTCACAGGAAAGCCAAAAAGATCACAACAACCACCCGAGTCACTGCCTGTTCACCCCACTACCATCCAGAAGGCGAGGTCAGTACAGGTGCATTAAACCTGAGACCGAGAGACTGGAAAGCAGCTTCTATCTCAAGGCCATCAGACTGTTAAACAGCCACCACTAACACAGTGAGGCTGCTGCCTACATACAGACTTGAAATCATTGGCCACTTTAATAAATGGATCACTAGTCACTTTAATAATGTTTACATATCTTGCATTTCTCGTCTCATATGTATATACTGTATTTTATACCATCTATTGCATCTTGCCTCTGCCACTCGGTCATTGCTCATCCATATATTTATATGTATATATTCTTATTCCATTCCTTTACTTAGATTTGGGTGTATTAGGTAGTTGTTGTGGAATTGTTAGATTACCTGTAGATATTACTGCACTGTCAGAACTAGAAGCATAAGCATTTCGCTACACTCGCAATAACATCTGCTTAACCGTGTGTATGTGACCAAGAAAATGTTCAAATGTTTTTAAATAGACATTCGCAGGCAGTGATCTTCAGACTCTCTCCTCAGATAGCAGAACATCAGATAATTGGACAGCTTGACTGAAGAAGATTGTTTCCCCCCTCTTTTTCTGACATACCAAACAGCAGAACATCAGATAATTGGACAGCTTGACTGAAGAAGATTGTTTCCCCCCTCTTTTTCTGACATACCAAACAACACGTTTCCTAAATGTGAGAAAGCTCTGAGAGTAACAGCTGTGCATACTATCGTTGGACGTATCCTGGCTCACTGAGATGCTCACAATACTGCTTAGAACATCAGAGTCATGTCTGACTCCTGTGATGTCACAGGGCTCCGCTGGCTAACATGGGACCTTCAGGATCATTCAGGACACGTGTCACTATAGAAACCCACCACATACATCAGATGGCCCACAATCCCTGCATGTGTGAATTACTTATGGTGTGTGTGTATGAACCAAGACATCGGTTTCTGTTCAGGATCGTGTGGACTGACTAAATGTACTTTAGGTCTTCAGCGGGTCCATGTCTAACTCCTCAGCTTCATGTGTTGAGGTGCAGAGAGGAAGAGGTAGTGTGGAGAGGAAGAGGTAGTGTGGAGAGGAAGAGGTAGTGTGGAGAGGAAGAGGTAGTGAAGCCGTGGAACAGCTGTTTTGAACTGACCCGAAGACGCTCCATGTTTTATGGTGAAGCATCACAGATCTAACAGATAGTTGAAGGGGTTAGGGGAAGGATGTGCCTAAATCCCTTTAGGATAAGTGAAGTGTGTGTGTTAGTAATGTAAACCTCATTCATTTAAGAAAAAAAATTGCTTTTATTTCATGAACAGATTGTCTAAATCATACATTTAGAAGAAATGTACCTCGGGCCTCCCATCTATATGAGGAGTCAATACAGATCTGGGTTCGATCCCGGGCTGTGTCGCAGCCGGCCGCGACCATGAGGCGGCGCACAATTGTTTGGGTTAGGGAGGGTTTGGCCGGCTGGGATGTCCTTGTCCCGTTGCTCTCTAGTGACTCCTTGTGGTAGCTGCGTGCATGCATGTTTCCTCTGACATATTGGTGCTTCGGAGGACTCATGGCTCTCGACCTTCGCTTCTCCCTAGTCCGTACAGGAGTTGCAGCGATGGGACAACACTGTAACTAACAATTGGATATCGTAAAAAATATATCAACCTCTACTTTTTCAAAAAAGTATATCCACAACGAAATATTCTTGTAACGAAAACAGCAACAACTGTCCTGCATTGGTCATGCTGGTGGGAATCCAACTGTCCTGCATTGGTCATGCTGTTGGGAATCCAGCTGTCCTGCATTGGTCATGCTGTTGGGAATCCAGCTGTCCTGCATTGGTCATGCTGTTGGGAATCCAGCTGTCCTGCATTGGTCATGCTGTTGGGAATCCAGCTGTCCTGCATTGGTCATGCTGTTGGGAATCCAGCTGTCCTGCATTGGTCAAGCTGTTGGGAATCCAGCTGTCCTGCATTGGTCATGCTGTTGGGAATCCAACTGTCCTGCATTGGTCATGCTGTTGGGAATCCAACTGTCCTGCATTGGTCATGCTGTTGGGAATCCAGCTGTCCTGCATTGGTCATGCTGTTGGGAATCCAGCTGTCCTGCATTGGTCATGCTGGTGGGAATCCAACTGTCCTACATTGGTTATGCTGTTGGGAATCCAGCTGTCCTGCATTGGTCATGCTGTTGGGAATCCAGCTGTCCTGCATTGGTCATGCTGTTGGGAATCCAGCTGTCCTGCATTGGTCATGCTGTTGGGAATCCAGCTGTCCTGCATTGGTCATGCTGGTGGGAATCCAACTGTCCTGCATTGGTCATGCTGTTGGGAATCCAGCTGTCCTGCATTGGTCATGCTGTTGGGAATCCAGCTGTCCTGCATTGGTCATGCTGTTGGGAATACAGCTGTCCTGCATTGGTCATGCTGTTGGGAATCCAGCTGTCCTGCATTGGTCATGCTGTTGGGAATCCAGCTGTCCTGCATTGGTCATGCTGTTGGGAATTCGAAAGTAAAAAAAAAACTCTGATAGACTGAATTGGAATGTTCTGTGATAATAGAAAACAACAACAACAGTTCTCTTCTAATTTCCAACTCTGTCCTATTAAGTCAACCTGGTGACCTCATATTTCTTTGGTCTGGGGTCTCTCAGAGGCTTCGGCAGAAGCTCCATCTCCGCCTCCTCTGTCTCGGCCACTAGCTCCTGAGCCGTCTGTCCCTGTCCTGTATCACCCTTCCCTAGCTGTGGATCCTTATCCTTGGGACACTCTCCGTTGTAGGTCTTGACATAATTCTCCACGGGCCAGCCCCTGAACTCCTGAGGCTCGGTGCAGATTAGGCCAGAGTAGGCCACCCCGGGGTGATGCTTCAGCCAGTAGATCAGGTAGTGGATGTTGTAGTCACAGACCCAGGGGTTATCCCCCAGATTCAGCATCCTGAGGAAGTACAGGTCCTCCAACACTCCGTACTGGAAGTAGTGCAGGCTGTTGTTGGACAGGTCCAGCTCTCGCAGGTACAGGAGGCCCGCAAACGCAGCTATGGAGAGGGGGAGAAATGCAGGATGTTAAGGGTTAGTTAGAGGGACAGGAAATTTCAATGATTCTTATAGCACAAGTATCAGTGGAAGAACTTCCTACTGGACAGGTACAGGTGCCCAGTGGATGCAGCTGAAGAGGGGGGACAAGGGAGAGAGGACATTGGGGTTAGAGGTCAGTTGCTACTTCAATTAATCTTATACAGTAGCACTCAGTGGAAAGTTTCAATGAAAGTAATGTCCACTAACGGACATGAATACTGAATTATTACCAGGAACTAATGTTCCACTGTAACACGAGAAAGAGTAACAGCTTCCATAACTAATTTCCGACTGCATTTTCAGCACCTCGTCTTCAAACACATGCTGATATTAACTTTGACCAGTGCTCTCCCTATCACCTAGTCTCAGCTCTAATTCAAGCTGAAGTTAGCCTGTTGATGTGGCTACGATGTGCCTAATAGCTAGCAGACATCTTTAAGATGTGTTTTCTGCAGTGTAGCCCTGAGTAATGGTGGCAGTGCAAGCTAGCACCATAAATATAGATAGGCCTACTGTATTTAGCACTGTCTCCAGAGTGACCCTCCTGTTACCACTCCCACAAACCCCCTCAGATTATGCTCTTATCATACTCATGAGAATTACTGTCCGGTTTCTACTGGTTTGTCTGTGCAACTCAATGAGACAACAATTCTGGTCTATTTTTTAAACCGGTTTGGGCTTGCTACAGAGCTTAGCTTCTCACAGTCCCTGAGAAAACTGAGGGAGCATTTTGTGAATACTTAATGAGAATTGTGTTCAATTTGCAGTTGCTTTCTCTGTCCAGAACGGATTGGCTTTTTATCCATAACAGGCTATTTCTTTCTTATTCTTTCTCCTCGATCATAGTAGTTAATGACTATGTGTACAGTACTGGTTGTCATAGTTGGTCGGAATTTACCACCATTAATTACTTGTTAACAACTCAGGGAAATACTCAATTGTTTGCATATGTTCTGCAATAATTAATGATAAGGGAACTATTTTCTATTTACTATTTTCCTGGCAAAGCTTCCTGGCTATGTGACCAGCTCTTGTGAGCCAAGGAATAATGAGACAGCGTTTTTTCCCAGTTCTCAAATGTAACAGAACTAGAAGGTAGTGTAGTGATTCCTCAGCAAATAGAGAACCTTGTTGGTTCTACAAACGAGATGGAGCAGGTTTATGGCATCGTAGGCTCCTTTAAGTCAGATTCATCCGTGTGAGAAGAGGGAGCAGGTTTATGGCATCGTAGGCTCCTTTAAGTCTGATTCATCCGTGTGAGAAGCTGGAGCAGGTTTATGACATCGTAGGCTCCTTTAAGTCTGATTCATCCGTGTGAGAAGATGGAGCAGGTTTATGGCATCGTAGGCTCCTTTAAGTCAGATTCATCCGTGTGAGAAGAGGGAGCAGGTTTATGACATCGTAGGCTCCTTTAAGTCTGATTCATCCGTGTGAGAAGATGGAGCAGGTTTATGGCATCGTAGGCTCCTTTAAGTCAGATTCATCCGTGTGAGAAGCTGGAGCAGGTTTATGACATCGTAGGCTCCTTTAAGTCAGATTCATCCGTGTGAGAAGATGGAGCAGGTTTTTGGCATCGTAGGCTCCTTTAAGTCAGATTCATCCGTGTGAGAAGATGGAGCAGGTTTATGACATCGTAGGCTCCTTTAAGTCAGATTCATCCGTGTGAGAAGATGGAGCAGGTTTATGACATCGTAGGCTCCTTTAAGTCAGATTCATCCGTGTGAGAAGATGGAGCAGGTTTATGACATCGTAGGCTCCTTTAAGTCAGATTCATCCGTGTGAGAAGCTAATGAGAGTTAAGGGTTTTTATCTATGTGTGGAATTGATCCAGACTCAACGCTGCCTGGTATGGTATATGGTATACTGGTATGGTATATGGTATACTGGTATGGTATATGGTATACTGGTATGGTATATGGTATACTGGTATGCTATATGGTATACTGGTATGGTATATGGTATACTGGTATGGTATATAAAGTACTGGTATGGTATATAAAGTACTGGTATGGTATATAAAGTACTGGTATGGTATATAAAGTACTGGTATGGTATATAAAGTACTGTTATGGTATATAAAGTACTGGTATGGTATATAAAGTACTGGTATGGTATATAAAGTACTGGTATGGTATATGGTATACTGGAATGTTATATAAAGTACTGGTATGGTATATAAAGTACTGTTATGGTATATAAAGTACTGGTATGGTACATAAAGTACTGGTAACCAATATATAAATTACTGGTATGGTATATAAAGTATGTGAGTTTTTATATTTGTCTTTCTTCTGCCTCTTTTTCCACATTACCCCAGGGATTCTAACAATTCTATTTCAGGAGGAAATAAAGCCATGCCTCCATTTTGTGATGAATGGACTAAAGGTCAAGGTCCTCCTCTGATTCCTCTTTTGACCTCTTTCTTTGCAGGTCCAATGTGGGCTCGATTACAATGGGGGACCAGTAAGGAAGTGTATGCACTCACTACTGTAAGTCACAAATCAAAACATATTTAACAAAAAGCATATATATCTCAGATTACTGTATCTTATTAAACCCTTCTTCAGGTGTTGTGAGATCTGATCCTCTGTGCAGCATGACTTGGCACACATCCACAATGATTGTGCTGTTTGAAGGAAGTGTATGTTCTCTCCTCACCTGTGTCGATCTGATCCAGACTGTTACTGCTGAGGTTGAGAAGCTTCAGGTCCCTGGCAGCAACAAACTCCTTGGGCCGGAGCTGAGTGATGTTGTTACTGGACAAGTCCATCCTCACAATGTCTGACGGGAGACTTGAGGGGATGTTCTTCAGTTCTGGAGGGAGGGGAGGGGGGGGGGTAGACAGAGAGGGAGAATATGGAGGTCAGTGAAAGGTTAATGGCTTACCCAGACATGTTTACAATGGCCAAATCAGCTAGCTATCATACTGCATGAAAACATGAACAAAAACATAAGCGGACACACAAGGAACTTTGGGACATATGTGATTTTTTCAACCCAATGCATACTTGTTGATCGCCAGAGTGACTGAAATTTGGATTCCTACATATGTGAATTCCGAGTGTGCCCTGAGAATATCAAGATGGCCTCCCCTTTCTATAGTCCCTGTGTAGCCATGTTGTATGTCTGTGCCAAGCAGGACTGTTATTCACAGCACTCTGGGTTGACCTTAGCCTTTGAAGGATGTCTGTGCCAAGCAGGACTGTTATTCACAGCACTCTGGGTTGACCTTAGCCTTTGAAGGGTTTGAAACATGAAGGTCAACGTATGAAACAGGGTTTCCCACAGGCTGAAAAGACCTCTGAGAGCTTCTGTCTTTTTTTTGTGATCGCCAGCAGCCTTTACCATAGAAGGAAAACTTCTGCAAGAGCCATTGTTCTCAATCTAGAGTTTAAAATAAAGACTAAGACATGAAGACGAAGTAGGTGGTCCCTAAAATGCATACAACTTCTACTAACAATTCATAATGAATGATGTCTTTGGAACCCGTTTTCTCAGTCATGTTCACAATGACAGCGCTCAGCTGAGAATGAACCGAGCTGTGGTGGGGTGGAAAACCTTCATTTTTAATTTCATGAACGACACAGAAAGGTTGTTTGTCAAAATCCACGTACAGTCTTGGACTGCTTCCAGTTTGCCACATTCTGAGCACGGTTTATTCATCATTCAGCTGAAGGAACTATCACAGACCTTAACGACAGACATCCGTTCTAATATCATAACAGCATAGGACATCCATCATCCTCCACTGTAAGGAAAGGAGATTAACGCTCCATGGCTTTTAGATGAGGTTGCTGGAGCATTCACAACAACAGAGACAGAAGTTAGCATTCTCAATGACATGATTCACTAGATAGTACATTACTTTTGTCCATATCCCTATGGGTCATGGTAGCGCTCTGGTTAAAAGTAGTGCACTATGTAGGGAATAGGGTGCCATTTGGGACACATGGGAGATGTTCTCTCTTTCCCCTATCTATCGAACCCCTGCCTCACAACACCTGTGATATGCTTTAGTTCAGACTACAGCAGTGAGTGGGGAAACATGCAGATGGTTGGGATGTTGGGAGAAGTCAAGGTCGTTCAGCCATAACAGTTTTCAGAAAGAATCTGAACTCATCATGAGGGGCCACAGTCAGAGCCTGCCCTATATCCCTACCCACTCATACAGTCAGAGCTGGCCTTATATCCATACCCACTCATACAGTCAGAGCTGGCCCTATATCCATACCCACTCATACAGTCAGAGCTGGCCCTATATCCATACCCACTCATACAGTCAGAGCTGGCCCTAGCCTTTTGGGGGCCCTAAGTGACATTTTGTCATGGGGCGGAGAGAAGATTTAGTAATTTTATAACAAATTCCATGCAATTCTACTCATTTTGCCATAGGGTTTAGAGAAATGTTTGCAGTTTTTAAGATGATATCTGAGTGAGAGTGACTAACAAAATCAACGGGGGCCCACCGGTCTGCAATTTGACCATGCTTACTAGAAGTTTAGATGGCTGGCCGCTAGACTAACTTACCAGTCTAATTACTGAAGCTGTCAGTGACTGACGTAACAACAGAACAGCTGCAGAATATTACCCATCATGCTGTGGAGGAGAGGAGACTACCAGCAGAATATTACCCATCATGCTGTGGAGGAGAGGAGACCACCAGCAGAATATTACCCATCATGCTGTGGAGGAGAGGAGACCACCAGCAGAATATTACCCATCATGCTGTGGAGGAGAGGAGACTACCAGCAGAATATTACCCAGCATGCTGTGGAGGAGAGGAGACTACCAGCAGAATATTACCCATCATGCTGTGAAGGAGAGCAGACTACCAGCAGAATATTACCCATCATGCTGTGGAGGAGAGGAGACTACCAGCAGAATATGACTCCCTCTCTGCTACACATCCTGACTCCCCCAGAATGTGTCAGCTGACAAAACACACGGCCATCGGTTACAGGAACTCCAAGAAACCATGATATAATGTCAGAAGAGGAGGTTATGCTTTACAGAGATGACAAGCAGGCCAACTCTCCATATGCTGACTCAACTGTTCTGCTAATGATAGATCAGGACTAAATCAGGCGTCATCTTGCCTGGACGACATTTATCTAGAAAGTACATGCACTCTGACATATTCTCCCACATATCATGTATGTACCACAGAGATTATTTATTTGTGGTTAGATACATTCTGTCTTGCTCCCGCACAGTTCGGTAGTGTACTGTAGGGACATTTCCAGTGTTTACAAATGAGACTTTGTTTCCAGTGTAATGACCTCTGGTCAGTTATTAGTTACAGTATATTAAGGCTCTGAATTCACAGATGAGAGAGGGATTGAGAGAAAGAGAGAGAGATAGAGAGGGAGGGAGGGAGTGAGGGAGGGAGGGAGGGAGGGAGGGAGGGAGGGAGGGAGGGAGGAAGGAAGGAAGGAAGGGAGGGAGGGAGGGAGGGAGGGAGGGAGGGAGGGAGGGAGGGAGGGAGGGAGGGAGGGAGGGAGGGAGGGAGGCAGGGAGGGAGGGAGGGAGGGAGGGAGGGAGGGAGGGAGGCTATGACCAGTGAGATGATCTAGTGAGGTTCAGATAAAGGACTGATTGAAAGCCTTTCCAGAGGGGAAGAGAAATAGTTTCCTCCAGCTGAACATGGGGATCTTTTATATGGCGACAGTAGAATAGAGAGACCAGTGTTGCTGCTTCTTGCACGTTTAACTGCACTCTGACAAATGGCTTTCTGGGGACAGGATAGGGACAGTACATCATTATATGACTGTCATTCATCATCTTGATCAAAGGGCCAGTTCACTGTGACGTCATAAATATACAGTAGAACAATACATCAGAGTGTTGCCACTTCCACACTAAATAAGTATGAAGGGACTATTCATGACCATACTGCCAAGTCTATACTAAATCAGTATGAAGGGACTATTCATGACCATACTGCCACGTCTATACTAAATAAGTATGAAGGGACTATTCATGACCATACTGCCACGTCTATACTAAATCAATATGAAGGGACTATTCATGACCATAATGCCACGTCTATACTAAATCAATATGAAGGGACTATTCATGACCATAATGCCACGTCTATACTAAATCCATATGAAGGGACTATTCATGACCATACTGCCACGTCTATACTAAATCCATATGAAGAGACTATTCATGACCATACTGCCACGTCTATACTAAATAAGTATGAAGGGACTATTCATGACCATACTGCCACGTCTATACTACATAAGTATGAAGGGACTATTCATGACCATACTGCCACGTCTATACTAAATAAGTATGAAGGGACTATTCATGACCATACTGCCACGTCTATACTAAATAAGTATGAAGGGACTATTCATGACCATACTGCCACGTCTATACTAAATAAGTATGAAGGGACTATTCATGACCATACTGCCACGTCTATACTAAATAAGTATGAAGGGACTATTCATGACCATACTGCCACGTCTATACTAAATAAGTATGAAGGGACTATTCATGACCATACTGCCACGTCTATACTAAATAAGTATGAAGGGACTATTCATGACCATACTGCCACGTCTATACTAAATAAGTATGAAGGGACTATTCATGACCATACTGCCACGTCTATACTAAATCAATATGAAGGGACTATTCATGACCATACTGCCACGTCTATAATAAATCCATATGAAGAGACTATTCATGACCATACTGCCACGTCTATACTAAATCAATAAGGGCTATTCATGACCATACTGCCACGTCTATACTAAATCAATATGAAGAGACTATTCATGACCATACTGCCACGTCTATACTAAATCAATATGAAGGGACTATTCATGACCATACTGCCACGTCTATACTAAATCAATATGAAGGGACTATTCATGACCATACTGCCACGTCTATACTAAATCCATATGAAGAGACTATTCATGACCATACTGCCACGTCTATACTAAATCAATATGAAGAGACTATTCATGACCATACTGCCACGTCTATACTAAATCAATATGAAGGGACTATTCATGACCATACTGCCACGTCTATATTAAATAAGTATGAAGAGACTATTCATGACCATACTGCCACGTCTATACTAAATCAATATGAAGAGACTATTCATGACCATACTGCCACGTCTATACTAAATCCATATGAAGAGACTATTCATGACCATACTGCCACGTCTATACTAAATCCATATGAAGAGACTATTCATGACCATACTGCCACGTCTATACTAAATCAATATGAAGGGACTATTCATGACCATACTGCCACGTCTATACTAAATCCATATGAAGGGACTAATCATGTTGTATTTTGGAGCTCAAACAAAAGCAGTCCCCACACAATATGGACTCCATGCAGGAGGATTTGTAGTCAGTCCCATGGGTCTGGGCCTAATGACTATTTGAAAAACAATATTGAAAGCTAATCTCTCTAGAGGTTATAGTCCTGATAGCAGTTTTAATGTGGCAGTTATACATAGCACAGAAACGGCACCAGATGTGAGAGTCTGGACGGGAGACAGAAATTAGACTCCATATTTTCCCTTGGTCCCTTTGTGTCTAACGTTACATGATGGTTTCCACGGTTTCCATGCTGCAAGCCGTCACTCTAAGGCCTCACGGTTTACAGTCGTCTCCTACCACATTCTGATTCAGGGAAATTATCGAGAACACATTTAGAAAGTAGTCCTTATCAACCACAGATCTGGAGTATCCAGTAGCCAGCCTCTCCTCCATACTGTTCCAAAAGTCCTCACAACAACCATGTGTAGTGAACAATGCCCAGAGATTTCAGATGGACATGTGACTCATACACGGAGGGCCGGTTTCCCTGACCCATACTAGTCCTAATCTTGGACTAAAAAGCTGTTTCAGTAGAGATTCATCTTGGTCGAGGAACCCATGGCCCTGAGAACCCCAATAACTCACTCCAGTGTTCTGAAAGACCAGAATACAACATGCCATTGTCCTCCAAGGAGGAAATTCTTCACACAGGTCACACAAACAAATGAAAGGGAGACAAGCTTGGTTGGCTCATAGCTTACCTTTGCTCTTGCAGTCCAGCATGGGTTTGGGGAACATGTAGGTGTGGCACAAGGAGTTGGCATCAGGGTACTTCTTGATGGGAGGTGGTTTGGGCAGACTGCCCTGCCCCTCCTGAGGTTTCTGCCCTGGCAGATGGCCCTCCCCATCCTCAGCACACAGCAGCTCTGGCCTCATCTTCTTCAGCTTCTGACCTCTCAGCGCGTCCGGCTCCGAACACTTGGCGTAGTTCCCTAGGTTACGGTTGCTGGGCACCTGCAGGGTCCTGACCAGACTATCCAGCGAGCACCGGCAGTCCCAGGGGTTGTCATAGAGACGCAGGTAGCGGAGGTTTGGCAAGGGCAGCAGGTGCTCCTCAGAAGCTGTCTTCATCTGGTTGTGCTGAAGAAGCAGAGTAGTGAGCTGTCCCAGCCCTGCGAACGCCTCCTCCTCCACCATGTAGAGCTCATTCTGTTGTAGATCCAGACTCTTTAGGTTCTTGAACTGGGAGAAGGTGTTGTCTCTGAGCACCTGGATCTTGTTGCGGGCCAGCAGGAGGTGGTGGATGTCTTCAGGCCAGTGCTGTTGCACCCCGGTCAGCTGGCGGTCCTGACAGTCCAGGTATTTCTCTCCGGCCTCCATGTATTCCTTGCATTCAGAGGTTTGGCGTTTGACAGCATTGGCCCTGCCTTTACCCCGGGCCCTGCCCCTTTCTCTGTTCCGTCCACCCTTCCTGGGCTCAGTGGACCTGAGGAGCAGGAGGAGCAGCAGAGCGCTGAGCAGCCGCATCCTGGGAGCTCCAATGCCACCACTGGGAGATGGGGGAGTGGCAAGACTGGAACAAGAGGGAGGGAAGGGGAGAGGGATGGCCTTGTGCAATCAGAGATGACCTTGGGTTTCTGCTGGTGCCAGGGAAGGCAGGCTACAGCTGTGAGAGAGAGAGAGAGAGAGAGAGAGAGAGAGAGAGTTAAGTGGAGAGTTCATTGTTCGGGAGGAGAGGGAAAGGAAGGGATAGAGAGGAAGAAAGGGAAGGATAGGAAGAATGATGGAGAGAAACAAACATAAAGCATGTTATATGATAGTCTATCAAACAGAGAGAGAGTTAAAACACTGTCATGGAACAGTGCCCCATTTCCTTTGTTCCTCAGTCTTCTCTCTCAGTTCCTATCCTCCCTTCTCCTATCTCTCAGTTCCTATCCTCCCTTCTCCTATCTCTCTGTTTCTCTTCTCCCTTCTCCTATCTCTCTGTTCCTCTCCTCCCTTCTCCTATCTCCCTGTTCCTCTCCTCCCTT
The DNA here is from genome assembly GCF_013265735.2 of Oncorhynchus mykiss. Classification (NCBI taxonomy): domain Eukaryota; kingdom Metazoa; phylum Chordata; class Actinopteri; order Salmoniformes; family Salmonidae; genus Oncorhynchus; species Oncorhynchus mykiss. The sequence goes on from NC_048585.1 coordinate 11,225,321, forward strand.
CTTCTATCTCTCTGTTCCTCTCCTCCCTTCTCTGATCTCTCTGTTTCTCTCCTCCCCTCTTCTATTTCTCTGTTCCTCTCCTCTCTTCTCCTATCTCTCTGTTCCTCTCCTCCCTTCTCCTCTCTCTGTTCCCCTCCTCTCTTCTCCTATCTCTCTGTTCCTCTCTTCCCAACACAAAACCTGATGGCGGTCTGCTCTTCTCTCTCGCTCTCGCTCTCGCTCTCTCCAGTCAGTAATTCATCTGTACACTAGGCTCACAAACATTCATCAAAGAGGAGGAAGTTTACATGTCTGTGTACGTCCACTCCTGTAAACATAATCTGATAAACATGGCGGCTGTAAAGACCTCCCTAACTACCTTACCCCAAGGTGTGTAGCTGAATGGAATTACCCCAAGGGAAGGCTGTGTGTAGCTGAATGGAATTACACTGAGGGAAGGCTGTGTCTAGCTGAATGGAATTACCCCAAGGGAAGGCTGTGTGTACCTGAATGGAATTACCCCAAGGGAAGGCTGTGTGTAGTGAATGGAATACCCTGAGGGAAGGCTCTGTCTAGCTGAATGGAATTACCCCAAGGGAAGGCTGTGTCTAGCTGAATGGAATTACCCCAAGGGAAGGCTGTGTCTAGCTGAATGGAATTACCCCAAGGGAAGGCTGTGTGAAGCTGAATGGAATTACCCCAAGGGAAGGCTGTGTGTAGCTGAATGGAATTACCCCAAGGGAAGGCTGTGTGTAGCTGAATGGAATTACCCCAAGGGAAGGCTGTGTGAAGCTGAATGGAATTACCCCAAGGGAAGGCTGTGTGTAGCTGAATGGAATTACCCCAAGGGAAGGCTGTGTGTAGCTGAATGGAATTACCCCAAGGGAAGGCTCTGTGTAGCTGAATGGAATTACCCCAAGGGAAGGCTCTGTGTAGCTGAATGGAATTACACTGAGGGAAGGCTGTGTGTAGCTGAATGGAATTAACCTGAGGGAAGGCTGTGTGTAGCTGAATGGAATTACCCTGAGGGAAGGCTGTGTGTAGCTGAATGGAATTACCCTGAGGGAAGGCTGTGTGTAGCTGAATGGAATGAACCTGAGGGAAGGCTGTGTGTAGCTGAATGGAATTACCCTGAGGGAAGGCTGTGTGTAGCTGAATGGAATTACACTAAGGGAAGGCTGTGTATAGCTGAATGGAATTACCCTGAGGGAAGGCTGTGTGTAGCTGAATGGAATTACCCTGAGGGAAGGCTGTGTGTAGCTGAATGGAATGAACCTGAGGGAAGGCTGTGTGTAGCTGAATGGAATTACCCTGAGGGAAGGCTGTGTGTAGCTGAATGGAATTACACTAAGGGAAGGCTGTGTATAGCTGAATGGAATTACCCTGAGGGAAGGCTGTGTGTAGCTGAATGGAATTACCCTGAGGGAAGGTTGTGTGTAGCTGAATGGAATTACCCTGAGGGAAGGCTGTGTGTAGCTGAATGGAATTACCCTGAGGGAAGGTTGTGTGTAGCTGAATGGAATTACCCTGAGGGAAGGCTCTGTGTAGCTGAATGGAATTACCCTGAGGGAAGGTTGTGTGTAGCTGAATGGAATTACCCTGAGGGAAGGTTGTGTGTAGCTGAATGGAATTACCCTGAGGGAAGGTTGTGTGTAGCTGAATGGAATTACCCTGAGGGAAGGTTGTGTGTAGCTGAATGGAATTACCCTGAGGGAAGGTTGTGTGTAGCTGAATGGAATTACCCTGAGGGAAGGTTGTGTGTAGCTGAATGGAATTACCCTGAGGGAAGGTTGTGTGTAGCTGAATGGAATTACCCTGAGGGAAGGCTCTGTGTAGCTGAATGGAATTACCCTGAGGGAAGGTTGTGTGTAGCTGAATGGAATTACCCTGAGGGAAGGTTGTGTGTAGCTGAATGGAATTACCCTGAGGGAAGGTTGTGTGTAGCTGAATGGAATTACCCTGAGGGAAGGCTGTGTGTAGCTGAATGGAATTACCCTGAGGGAAGGTTGTGTGTAGCTGAATGGAATTACCCTGAGGGAAGGCTCTGTGTAGCTGAATGGAATTACCCTGAGTTTATTATTATCACTGGTGTTACAGGTTAGTGTTGATGATGCACCTTGAATTCTCTTAATGATCATGTATATATTTAGTAGTTATATGTATGCCATTCAAATATGGTTCCCAGGATATACGCTATTCTACCAGGAAAACAATCATATCTCAGTCATTCCTCATGTTGACCTAGATGTATAAGGTCCAACCCAGGTTACAGTACGGCCAAACATAAGGCAGCATCAAAACTTCCCCAGAGGAAATGTTAATCTACTTTTATGGTTTAGCAATGATGACAAACCTAGCTCAACGTTATGTAGCAGTGTGTCTGGCTCTGCTTGCTGTGTGTGTGTGTGTGTGTGTGTGTGTGTGTGTGTGTGTGTGTGTGTGTGTGTGTGTGTGTGTGTGTGTGTGTGTGTGTGTGTGTGTGTGTTTTCACCCCCACCAGCGATGGGCCTGTACAGTATTGACTCATTAGTCCCAAGTGTGATGTGAGGCAGCAGCCATAATGTCTGCCAGACAACACCCTCCATCTCCTGCTACAGTGAGCCAGTCCAACTGTATCACCCCCCCCCCCCTCCTCCTCCCCCACAGCCTTCCACAGTGGAACAGTCCAGTCACAGGGAGAGATGGAGAAGAGGTAGTGTAAACATTGAGTTTATAGACACAATGAGTTAGAGAATTCTTCAGTCTGAGAACACTTTGCCCTATAGTATCCTACCTAGCAAGCAAACACGCAGCAAAGCTACACTAGTGAGATCTCAATCCATCCGTCCACTGTAGCCACTCCCTTAGGGACAATATGAAAACAAGAGACTTGTGGGTATTTAATCTGCTCCCTGAAAATAAACCATTATAACACAAAGATGACTGCCATCTAGGGCCATTCAGACAGTTTGTTGTAAGTTAGTCTCTCTCCACGTAAGCACTGTTAGCGCCCGACCGTGCCTCTGCCAGTGTAAACACACACTCTCCCATATGGAGTGCACATGGCAAAGCTTGGGGCCTCTAACCCCCCCTCTGGTCTGCCCAGCTCTGGCCCAGTTCCGGCCCAACTTCGGCCCATATTCGGCCCAGCCCAATGCCCTAGTTCCGGGCCCATTCAGCTATATCAGACCAGGCTGGCATAGCCACACACTCACTCACTCACTCACCTCACTCACTCACTCACTCACTCACTCACCTCACTCACCTCACTCACTCACTCACTCACTCACCTCACTCACTCACTCACTCACTCACTCACTCACTCACTCACTCACTCACTCACCTCACTCACTCACTCACCTCACTCACTCACTCACTCACTCACTCACTCACTCACCTCACTCACTCACTCACTCACTCACTCACTCACCTCACTCACTCACTCACTCACCTCACCTCACTCACTCACTCACTCACTCACTCACTCACTCACTCACTCACCTCACTCACTCACCTCACTCACTCACTCACTCACTCACTCACCTCACTCACTCACTCACTCACTCACTCACTCACTCACCTCACTCACTCACTCACTCACTCACTCACTCACTCACTCACCTCACTCACTCACTCACTCACTCACTCACTCACTCACTCACTCACTCACTCACTCACTCACCTCACTCACTCACTCACTCACTCACTCACTCACTCACTCACTCACTCACTCACCTCACTCACTCACTCACTCACTCACTCACCTCACTCACTCACTCACTCACTCACTCACTCACTCACTCACTCACTCACCTCACTCACTCACTCACTCACTCACTCACCTCACTCACTCACTCACTCACCTCACTCACTCACTCACTCACTCACTCACTCACTCACTCACTCACTCACCTCACTCACTCACTCACTCACTCACTCACCTCACTCACTCACTCACCTCACCTCACCTCACTCACTCACTCACTCACTCACTCACTCACTCACTCACCTCACTCACTCACTCACTCACTCACCTCACTCACTCACTCACTCACTCACTCACTCACCTCACTCACTCACTCACTCACTCACTCACTCACCTCACTCACTCACTCACTCACTCACTCACCTCACTCACTCACTCACTCACTCACCTCACTCACTCACTCACTCACTCACTCACTCACTCACTCACTCACCTCACTCACTCACTCACTCACTCACTCACTCACTCACTCACTCACTCACTCACCTCACTCACTCACTCACTCACTCACCTCACTCACTCACTCACTCACTCACCTCACTCACTCACTCACTCACTCACTCACTCACTCACTCACCTCACTCACTCACTCACTCACTCACTCACTCACTCACTCACCTCACTCACTCACCTACTCACTCACTCACTCACTCACTCACTCACTCACTCACCTCACTCACTCACTCACTCACTCACCTCACTCACTCACTCACTCACTCACTCACCTCACTCACTCACTCACTCACTCACTCACTCACTCACTCACTCACCTCACTCACTCACTCACTCACTCACTCACTCACTCACTCACTCACTCACTCACCTCACTCACTCACTCACTCACTCACCTCACTCACTCACTCACTCACTCACCTCACTCACTCACTCACTCACTCACTCACTCACTCACTCACTCACCTCACTCACTCACTCACTCACTCACTCACTCACTCACTCACCTCACTCACTCACCTACTCACTCACTCACTCACTCACTCACTCACTCACCTCACTCACTCACTCACTCACTCACTCACTCACCTCACTCACTCACTCACTCACTCACTCACTCACCTCACTCACTCACTCACTCACCTCACTCACTCACTCACTCACTCACTCACTCACTCACTCACTCACTCACTCACCTCACTCACTCACTCACCTCACTCACTCACTCACTCACTCACCTCACTCACTCACTCACTCACTCACTCACTCACTCACCTCACTCACCTCACTCACTCACCTCACTCACTCACTCACTCACTCACTCACTCACTCACCTCACTCACTCACTCACTCACTCACTCACTCACTCACTCACCTCACTCACCTCACTCACTCACTCACTCACTCACTCACTCACTCACTCACCTCACTCACTCACTCACTCACTCACTCACTCACTCACCTCACTCACTCACTCACTCACCTCACTCACTCACTCACTCACTCACTCACTCACTCACTCACCTCACTCACTCACTCACTCACTCACTCACTCACTCACTCACCTCACTCACTCACTCACTCACTCACCTCACTCACTCACTCACTCACTCACTCACTCACTCACTCACTCACCTCACTCACTCACTCACCTCACTCACTCACTCACTCACTCACCTCACTCACTCACTCACTCATTCACTCACCTCACTCACTCACTCACTCACTCACTCACCTCACTCACTCACTCACTCACTCACTCACTCACTCACTCACTCACTCACTCACTCACCTCACTCACTCACTCACTCACTCACTCACCTCACTCACTCACTCACTCACTCACTCACTCACTCACTCACTCACCTCACTCACTCACTCACTCACTCACTCACCTCACTCACTCACTCACTCACTCACCTCACTTACTCACTCACTCACTCACTCACTCACTCACTCACTCACTCACTCACTCACCTCACTCACTCACTCACTCACTCACCTCACTCACTCACTCACTCACTCACTCACTCACTCACTCACTCACCTCACTCACTCACTCACCTCACTCACTCACTCACCTCACTCACTCACTCACTCACTCACTCACTCACTCACTCACTCACTCACTCACCTCACTCACTCACTGTACTGTTCAACTGAAAGACGTTTTACCATGCAGGTGAAGTGTGTTTCTTTTCATTTTATAATGTTTATGCATAAATTCCCTTTCAGAAAGCATTTTTATGTTTAAGAGTCCTTCAATTTTTGTAATATTTTAATTTAACCTTTATTTACACCGTTTTTTTCTCCATTGAAATAACATCTAATTTCCAAGAGAAACCTGGTCCAATAGCAGCAGAGGGAACAACGTTTCAGACAAAGCAACTTACGTACACTAACACAACATTAAACAAAACTATAGACACACACACACAGTACAACACACACACAGGGTTTACAAAGATCAGCTGTATTTTACCGCAATAATCTCATGCTACTAGAATGTGCTCTGCAGGAAAATGATAATACCAGTAAAAGTTTGAAATCTGAAAAAATGTAAATAATCAATGCATTTACATAGCCATGTGTTGGGTGTAGGGAGTATCTGTGTAACACCACGTAGCAGTGGTACTGAGTAATGTTCTGCACTGTAATTCACTGGCCAACCTCCATCCCAGACCAATTCCCTGTGGTAATAACAGATGTTATGTACCTCTATCTGGAGTCAGGCATCAGGCATGCTGGTCAAAGTGCAAATGAACCGTCTGACACAACCTGAGAGCCGTGGGGAGTGAGACTAATGCACTGTACAGCTAAAGAGCTGGAGCTCGGCGGGGGCTGGAGAACCCAGTATGATGCTGCTGATAGAGTTAACAGAGACAGCTGGGGTCACACAGGCTTCAACACAACACAACACAGCACTTACCAACAGGAGGCAGACTGGGCTGCGTGTGTTGAGCTGTCTAGTAATGCAAAGGAAAGCCCACTGTACGCTGTCGGTTCCTCGCTGTCCAACCAAAGTGCTTGAACTGAGGAACTCAAGTTGATGTGAAAGAACAGCAAACACACAACCACCACACAACGTTGTCTCAACATAGACTCCATGTTGTCGGTCTATTCTAGACTGTAATTCTTGGATGTCGTGCAAGTGACCCACCCCAAAGGAGTATTATAATGCTAAACCCACTGTAGGTCGTTCCCCTAGCAGCACCTGGATGGATCAGTGAACAGCCTCGTTATAGCAGCAGGCAGCCTTAAAGCTACAGTGCAGGCTGGCTGCCTACACAGCCTGCATCTCAATGCTTCACTAACACAGAACAGGGCACTGGGGATGGAAACAGAGAGGAAACAACGTCCATAGGAAGTGGTGCAGAACACAAGGACTGTACTGTACCGGAGATTTTATTTTCATTTCCCAGTCGACCCTGCTGCCACCCAAACCAAACTCATTCCCGACCGTGACCTGATCTGACTGAGTTTCCTTTCAGGTTGCCTGAGGTGTTCAGTCAGTGTGTCCCAAATGGCACCCTATTCCCCACGCAGTGCACTAGTTCTGACCAGAGCCCTATGGGCATTTGGGAGGCAGACAGAGTCTGTATCTGTTCCCCATAGCACAATCCTCAGAGAACGCTTACACAGCATGGAGCTCTAATTAGAACACGTGAACTCTCTCTCACAAGCATGCAGGCAGGGGGGAAGTTTATCAAATAAATACATGTGAAATTGTATTTATCACAGGGATCATTGAAAGCTCTATGTTATTCTTGCTCTTCCAGAGATAAAAAATAGGGTGAAGTGATGCAGTGCTTCATGCAGTGTATCCCCTCTTGCCTTTAGGGTTGCAGTGCTTCATGCGGTGTATCCCCTCTTGCCTTTAGGGTTGCAGTGCTTCATGCGGTGTATCCCCTCTTGCCTCTAGGGTTGCAGTGCTTCATGCAGTGTATCCCCTCTTGCCTTTAGGGTTGCAGTGCTTCATGCGGTGTATCCCCTCTTGCCTCTAGGGTTGCAGTGCTTCATGCAGTGTATCCCCTCTTGCCTTTAGGGTTGCAGTGCTTCATGCGGTGTATCCCCTCTTGGCTTTAGGGTTGCAGTGCTTCATGCGGTGTATCCCCTCTTGGCATTAGGGTTGCAGTGCTTCATGCGGTGTATCCCCTCTTGGCTTTAGGGTTGCAGTGCTTCATGCGGTGTATCCCCTCTTGGCATTAGGGTTGCAGTGCTTCATGCGGTGTATCCCCTCTTGCCTTTAGGGTTGCAGTGCTTCATGCGGTGTATCCCCTCTTGCCTTTAGGGTTGCAGTGCTTCATGCGGTGTATCCCCTCTTGCCTCTAGGGTTGCAGTGCTTCATGCAGTGTATCCCCTCTTGCCTTTAGGGTTGCAGTGCTTCATGCGGTGTATCCCCTCTTGCCTCTAGGGTTGCAGTGCTTCATGCAGTGTATCCCCTCTTGCCTTTAGGGTTGCAGTGCTTCATGCGGTGTATCCCCTCTTGGCTTTAGGGTTGCAGTGCTTCATGCGGTGTATCCCCTCTTGGCATTAGGGTTGCAGTGCTTCATGCGGTGTATCCCCTCTTGGCTTTAGGGTTGCAGTGCTTCATGCGGTGTATCCCCTCTTGGCTTTAGGGTTGCAGTGCTTCATGCGGTGTATCCCCTCTTGGCTTTAGGGTTCCAGTGCTTCATGCGGTGTATCTGGTGTATCCGGTTCATGCGGTGTATCCCCTCTTGCCTTTAGGGTTGCAGTGCTTCATGCGGTGTATCCCCTCTTGGCTTTAGGGTTGCAGTGCTTCATGCGGTGTATCCCCTCTTGGCATTAGGGTTGCAGTGCTTCATGCGGTGTATCCCCTCTTGGCTTTAGGGTTGCAGTGCTTCATGCGGTGTATCCCCTCTTGGCTTTAGGGTTGCAGTGCTTCATGCGGTGTATCCCCTCTTGGCTTTAGGGTTGCAATGCTTCATGTGGTGTATCCCCTCATGGCTTTAGGGTTGCAGTGCTTCATGCGGTGTATCCCCTCTTGGCTTTAGGGTTGCAGTGCTTCATGCGGTGTATCCCCTCTTGGCTTTAGGATGGGATTCCGAACCCCAGAGAGAACATTCCAACAGAAACATACAGCACTGACCACTAATCCTTAAAAACCTTCAGTATGATCCTTTACCACACACTTCCTCTCAGTTGCTCCTGTTTCAGAAAACTGGTGTATCAGAAAGTGCCCTGAAGCCTTGAACCCAGCGTTATTATCTAGAGAAAGAAACTGTGACAGGGGATGTTTACCAGAGCCCTGTTCTTCCCAGCATTCCCAGAGGGAGAAAGTACGGTGATTGCATTGGAACACGGCCAGAGACATTTACACCTCAAGGGCACAAACAGCACATACACTTCTCTTCTTACAAGAGAAAGTTTTCCACTTCAGAAAAAAAGGCAACAGCTTAAATTGCAAAATGTCCCGGACAAAATAATCAATAGGCAATGAGTGCAAGCAGGCATGTCTAAAACCTCTTACAGTGGCATGTCTAAAACCCCTTACAGTGGCATGTCTAAAACCTCTTACAGTGGCATGTCTAAAACCTCTTACAGTGGCATGTCTAAAACCTCTTACAGTGGCATGTTTAAAACCTCTTACAGTGGCATGTCTAAAACCTCTACAGTGGCATTTCTAAAACCTCTACAGTGGCATGTCTAAAACCCCTTACAGTGGCATGTCTAAAACCTCTTACAGTGGCATGTCTAAAACCCCTTACAGTGGCATGTCTAAAACCTCTTACAGTGGCATGTCTAAAACCTCTTACAGTGGCATGTCTAAAACCTCTTACAGTGGCATGTCTAAAACCTCTTACAGTGGCATGTCTAAAACCTCTACAGTGGCATTTCTAAAACCTCTACAGTGGCATGTCTAAAACCTCTTACAGTGGCATGTCTAAAACCTCTTACAGTGGCATGTCTAAAACCTCTTACAGTGGCATGTCTAAAACCCCTTACAGTGGCATGTCTAAAACCTCTTACTGTGCAGAATTCTGTGTTGTTCTGTTCTCTTTAGGAAAGTGCTGCTACTGCCCATTCTAGTACAGTAAATCTCTATTACACTACTGGCTGCTTTCAACACTGTGACTGTACTACTGTAACAGAGGAAACAGAACAGAGAGAGAGAGAGAGAGGGGGGGGGGGTTCTGGTACCTGGCCACGGGGAGAGGGAGACGTTGATGGGTCCACTAGGGCTCTGGTCGGTCCTTCAGTAGGGCTCTGGTCGGTCCCTCACTAGGGCTCTGGTCGGTCCCTCATCCCCTGCTCTTTGTCCTGTCATGGAGGGCTGAGCCGGACCCTGGAAGTCTGCCTGCTTAGCCTGCCTGCCTCTCCTGCCTGCCTCTCAGGCTGTGAGAGGGCTCTCTGTGTGCAGTGAGGCTCAGTCAGCCTGCGTCTGGTATTAAATTACACATGACACAGCTCCTCTGCTCTGTTCTATGCAGACGGACAGGCAGGCAGGCGAGGAGGAGAGAAACCCGTTTCTCCAGTGTTGAGTAACTGGCCCGCCTCCAGCCCAGCTCCTAGCCTGTCCTGTCCTCATAGAGTGTCAGGCTGTTGGAGGAGGAGGAAGAGGAGGAGGAGGAGGAGGAGGAGGAAGAGGAGGAGGAGGAGGAGGAGGAGGAAGAGGAAGAGAAGGAGGAGGAGGAAGAGGAGGAGGAGGAGGAGGTGGAAGAGGAAGAGGAAGAGGAGGAGGAGTAGCAAGAGGAGGAGGAGGAGGAGGAAGAAGCTCACAAACAACAGATATAGTAATTACTACTGAATGTTAATGATTACTCAGACCTGGCTGCTTCAAACCGTTGGAATGTATGACTGTGTAAGCCCACATGTATATCTCCCAAACAGAGGAGGCTGGCAGTCTCCTTCAGGCATAGTTTTATAACATGAGTCGACTGCTAATGAACATATGAGACACACACACACACACACACACACACACACACACACACACACACACACACACACACACACACACACACACACACACACACACACACACACCGGCCATCATTCAAATTTGTTGTGGAGTGTTCTGTAAGACCATCTCTCTCCCTCTCTCCCTCTCTCCCTCTCTCTCTCCAGATAACATTACTAAAGCTCTTGGTGGCTTAGAGCACTTCGCCATGGGTAGCCATGGATGTGCCTCTCATTAAATAATTCAAACACACATTAAAAGCCCATTTCAAGGTACTGTCGGGGCGAGAGGGGGAAGTATACGCTGTTGTTTTGTTTTCAATACCGCGATACCTTGGACACAGGTGTTGTGGAATCTGTTGTAGGTTTGGGAAAGAAGACATTTACATTTGACCTTTGAGTCCTTTAGCAGACACTCTCACCCAGAGTTACTTAGTTAGTGCAGCCATCTTAAGATAGCTAGGTGGAACAAGCACATGTCTCAGTCACAGTAAGTACATTTTTCCTTTATAAAGTCAGCAGAGTCAGAGGTTTTATTTTTAGGGCAGGTGTCTTGACATTGATTTAAGAAGATCAAGATAAGAACCTAACGGTTTATCTTGAGTTTTACAATCCTCTGTTGTTGTTTTTTGCTTGAGTGGAATTTACATAGATTTGATCGTTTAAAATCTCGACCAATAAGAGATGCGTTTAAATTGCGTTTAAATTCGCAGTATGTCACATCTCACAGGTTCCACAGCTTTCCCTAAGAAAAAGATGTCCCTACCTGAACACTTAAACAGTCCATTGTTTGAGATATGATGCTTTTGTTTTAGTACATGGATATTAGACTGTATTTTTTGCCAAAACATGTTTTTTGTGTTAGCTTTCCTCCCAGTTTCTCAGGCTTTTTCACATGGCTTCCTTCCACATACAGCGGATTGGAAATACATTGTTTCTGTAATGTTGGAAAAGACAGGACTGACATGGGGACACAATCAACTCAGACCAACTGCCTGTTATATAACCATCTGTTATATGACTATGAAACAGACAATTAATACAACGACAGCCGACTCTGCCACTACAACAGGATACTACTGGTTTGAGGCAGGCATGAAACCTTTAATTAAGAATGTAATTTCTCTCTTATCTCAAGAGGAGGTCCAGAGGAGTGATGTAATCATGGAAGCTTGCTTGGGCGGATACATTTCTCCCTTGAAGATGAGTTCAGCACAACCTTGACAACCTTCCACCACTACATCAGACACATCCTGAGGAGATACATTTATGAAACGATCAAGGTGCCACCAGCCGCCTGTGCTGGCTCGAGTCACCTTCATCAGCACCGCAGACCTCTGGGAAAAAGCGTAAGACAGCATCTGTTATTTCACTTGCCTAAACACACGTCTGTCTATTCCTCCCTCCCTTTACACAGACAGATGACAGCAAAGACATGTTATAGCATGTGTCTCCTATAATAAGAAGACGACGTTCCCAGAGTCAGTAGTAGTCAATCAACGTCACTTGGCTTATGTCCCAAGTGGAACCCTACCCCCTTTATAGTGCACTACCTTTGACAAGAGCCATACACTCTTCAAACAAATGTGTCCCAAAAGAGTTCTTCAGACATATGTGTGGGCCAGTGAAATAACAGATGTTGCCTTGCTCTTTTTCCCAGAGGTCTGCAGTGTTGATGGAGGCAACTCTAGCCTGCACAGGCGGCTGGTGGCACCTTCATTGGGGAGGACGGGCTCATAGTAATGGCTGGATCGGAATTTATGGAATGACGTTGAACACATTAAACACCTTTGATACCATTCCAATCACCAGCCTCCTGTGCTAGCCAGTATAGCATTGCCAGAAGTGTCCCTCGCTTATCTCATGTTGTTCAAAGGAAGTATTGTTTTTTTGGAGTGCCCACCATTCAGAACAGTGGGTTATTTATTATGGAGCATCTTTTAACTAATGCACTGACCATGAATGTGGAAGACTTGATTTAGCATATAGTTTCTGTATGTGTTCATGTTGTTATGTCTTAATGTTGGCATTCAGGACTGATTGTGTGTGTATGTGTATTTATCAATTATAACGTCTTATTGGACCACCATGTTGTGTGTAATGCTTTCATTTGGACCTCAGGCAAGAGAGAAAGATGCTTCGGATACAATCAGAGAGGTGCTGGGGGGGGCTGCCATAAATGACATCCACGTCTTCGTTGCCCGGGGAACAGAGGGTTAACTGCCTTGCAAGGGGCAGAACGGCAGATTTTTACCTTGTCAGCTCAGGGATTTGATCCAGCAACCTTTTGGTTCCTGGCCCAACACTCTAACTACTATAGAAGGGTTGTTGACTGCCACTGCATGACGTGCCGAGCATGTGGTACACATTGCTGATTTGGAAATCTGCTCATTGTTGAGGACACTACAACCAAGTTGTTACGACTTCTAGGAGTAGTGGGTGCGGAGTCAGGCGCAGAGAGACTTCTAGGAGTAGTGGGTGCAGAGTCAGGTGCAGAGAGACATCTAGGAGTAGTGGATTTGGAGTCAGGCGCAGAGAGACTTCTAGGAGTAGTGGGTGCGGAGTCAGGCGCAGAGAGACTTCTAGGAGTAGTGGGTGCAGAGTCAGGCGCAGAGAGACTTCTAGGAGTAGTGGGTTTGGAGTCAGGCGCAGAGAGACTTCTAGGAGTAGTGGGTGCGGAGTCAGGCGCAGAGAGACTTCTAGGAGTAGTGGGTGCGGAGTCAGGCGCAGAGAGACTTCTAGGAGTAGTGGGTGCGGAGTCAGGCGCAGAGAGACTTCTAGGAGTAGTGGGTGCGGAGTCAGGCGCAGAGAGACTTCTAGGAGTAGTGGGTTTAGAGTCAGGTGCAGAGAGACTTCTAGGAGTAGTGGGTGCGGAGTCAGGCGCAGAGAGACTTCTAGGAGTAGTGGTTGCGGAGTCAGGTGCAGAGAGACTTCTAGGAGTAGTGGGTGCGGAGTCAGGCGCAGAGAGACTTCTAGGAGTAGTGGGTGCGGAGTCAGGCTCAGAGAGCGGAGGGTTTAGGACAACCGTAGTTATTCCTGTGACCGAAAAGGTCACGCCAAAACACCAGGCGCATACAATGACCGGACCCTAAAACAGGACCCAAACAGTCTGGAGAAATTAAGAAAATAGCACGTCCACAACCACAAAACGAACAGAGAAACAAGCCCACACAAAAGCAGGCGGGCATAACCTTCTTAAATTGCCCCAACCACAACCCTAACAAGAAACAGGTGTAACCAATAAGATAAAACCAACAGAAAAGGAAAAGGGGATTGGTGGCAGCTAGTAGACCGGTGACGACGACCGCCGAGCGCCGCCTGAACAGGAAGAGGAGCCACCTTCGGTGGGAGTCGTGACACAAGTAAATTATACCATATTGTTGTTAACACTACAGTATAGTAAATGATAGCATATTGTTGGTAACACTACAGTATAGTAAATGGTAACATATTGTTGGTAACACTACAGTATAGTAAATGATACCATATTGTTGGTAACACTACAGTATAGTAAATGGTAACATATTGTTGGTAACACTACAGTATAGTAAATGGTAACATATTGTTGGTCACACTACAGTATAGTAAATGATATCATATTGTTGGTGACACTACAGTATAGTAAATGGTAGCATATTGTTGGTAACACTACAGTATAGTAAATGGTAGCATATTGTTGGTAACACTACAGTATAGTAAATGGTAACATATTGTTGGTGACACTACAGTAGAGTAAATGGTAACATATTGTTGGTAATACTACAATATTGTAAATGGTAACATATTGTTTATGACACTACAGTATAGTAAATGGTAACATGTTGTTGGTAACACTACAGTATAGTAAATGGTAACATATTGTTGGTAACACTACAGTATAGAAAATGGTAACATATTGTTGGTAACACTACAGTATAGTAAATGGTAACATATTGTTGTTAACACTACAGTATAGTAAATGGCAACATATTGTTGGTAACACTACAGTATAGTAAATGGTAACATATTGTTGGTAACACTACAGTATAGTAAATGGTAACATATTGTTGGTAACACTACAGTATAGTAAATGGGAACATATTGTTGGTAACACTACAATATAGTAAATGATAGCATATTGTTGTTAACACTACAGTATAGTAAATGGTAACATATTGTTGGTAACACTACAGTATAGTAAATGGTAGCATATTGTTGGTAACACTACAGTATAGTAAATGGTAGCATATTGTTGGTAACACTGCAGTATAGTAAATGGTGACATATTGTTTATGACACTACAGTATAGTAAATGGTAGCATATTGGTGGTAACACTACAGTATAGTAAATGGCAACATATTGTTGGTAACACTACAGTATAGTAAATGGTAACATATTGTTGGTAACACTACAGTATAGTAAATGGGAACATATTGTTGGTAACACTACAATATAGTAAATGGTAACACATTTTTAGTGATACAACAGTACAGTAAATGGTAACATATTGTTGGAAACACTACAGTATAATACATGAGAACAGTAGATAAATAAATCAAAGGAAACAGAAAATGACATTACAAAGCAAATCACATCCAAAACTGCTAACAGAGCAGAAACCCAGCTAAAGGATAGCTGATGACCGCTAGCCGTGGTTAGCTGAATACTAACGTTAGCTAGTGAGCTGGCTAAATTCTGGCTAGCTTCTGTTGTGGATTTCGGATACGAGGTGAATAATACTTTTGGGGAAAAAACAGATCCGCACCACATTTGGTGAGGCGGGTGTAACGATCCTCTTCGTCTGATGAAGAGTAGTCAAGATCGGACAAAAACGTAGCGTGGTAAGTGTCCATGTTAATATTTATTTCAACT
Source organism: Oncorhynchus mykiss (assembly GCF_013265735.2). NCBI lineage: Eukaryota > Metazoa > Chordata > Actinopteri > Salmoniformes > Salmonidae > Oncorhynchus > Oncorhynchus mykiss. The sequence goes on from NC_048585.1 coordinate 11,240,770, forward strand.
CAGAACACTAAGACAAAATAACAAAAATAGACCAACACGAAACAGTTCTGTCTGGTGCAGAACACAGAGACAGAAAACAACTACGCACAACCCATAGTGGAAAAACAGGCTGCCTAAGTATGGTTCTCAATCAGAGACAACGATAACCAGCTGCCTCTGATTGGGAACCATACCAGGCCTAAACATAGAAACACAACACCTAGACATACAACATAGAATACCCACCCACATCACACCCTGACCAAACGAAAAATAGAAACACACAAAGCAATCTAGGGTCAGGGCGTGACAGCGGGTTGCAGGAGAATGTTTTGAAGTTGAGTTTTTAGGAAAAATATATAAAAAGATTGTTGGTGACACTACAGTATAGTAAATGGTAGCATATTGTTGGTAACACTACAGTATAGTAAATGGCAACATATTGTTGGTAACACTACAGTATAGTAAATGGTAGCATATTGTTGGTAACACTACAGTATAGTAAATGGTAGCATATTGTTGGTATCACTATAGTATAGTAAATGGTAACATATTGTTGGTAACACTACAGTATAGTAAATGGCAACATATTGTTGGTAACACTACAGTATAGTAAATGATACCATATTGTTGGTAACACTACAGTATAGTAAATGGTAGCATATTGTTGGTAACACTACAGTATAGTAAATGGTAGCATATTGTTGGTATCACTATAGTATAGTAAATGGTAACATATTGTTGGTAACACTACAGTATAGTAAATGGTAACATAATGTTGGTAACACTACAGTATAGTAAATGGTAACATATTGTTGGAAACACTAAAGTATAGTAAATGATACCATATTGTTGGTCACACTACAGTATAGTAAATGATACCATATTGTTGGTAACACTACAGTATAGTAAATGGTAGCATATTGTTGGTATCACTATAGTATAGTAAATGGTAACATATTGTTGGTAACACTACAGTATAGTAAATGGCAACATATTGTTGGTAACACTACAGTATAGTAAATGGTAACATATTGTTGGAAACACTACAGTATAGTAAATGATACCATATTGTTGGTAACACTACAGTATAGTAAATGGTAGCATATTGTTGGTAACACTACAGTATAGTAAATGGTAGCATATTGTTGGTATCACTATAGTATAGTAAATGGTAACATATTGTTGGTAACACTACAGTATAGTAAATGGTAACATAATGTTGGTAACACTACAGTATAGTAAATGGTAGCATATTGTTGGTAACACTACAGTATAGAAAATGGTAGCATATTGTTGGTAACACTACAGTATAGTAAATGATAACTTATTGTTGGTAACACTACAGTATAGTAAATGGTAACATATTGTTGGTAACACTACAGTATAGTAAATTATACCACATTGTTGGTGACACTACAGTATAGTAAATTATGCCATATTGTTGGTAACACTACAGTATAGTAAATGGTAACATATTGTTGGTAACACTACAGTATAGTAAATGGTAACATATTGTTGGTAACACTACAGTATAGTAAATGGTAACATATTGTTGGAAACACTACAGTATAGTAAATGGTAACATATTGTTGGTAACACTACAGTATAGTAAATGGTAGCATATTTTTGGTAACACTACAGTATAGTAAATTATAACATATTGTTGGTAACACTACAGTATAGTAAATGATGCCATATTGTTGGTAACACTACAGTATAGTAAATGGTAACATATTGTTGGTAACACTACAGTATAGTAAATGGTAACATATTGTTGGAAACACTACAGTATAGTAAATGGTAACATATTGTTCGAAACACTACAGTATAGTAAATGGTAACATATTGTTGGTAACACTACAGTATAGTAAATGGTAACATATTGTTGGTAACACTACAGTATAGTAAATGGTAACATATTGTTGGAAACACTACAGTATAGTAAATGGTAACATATTGTTGGTAACACTACAGTATAGAAAATGGTAGCATATTGTTGGTAACACTACAGTATAGTAAATGGTAACATATTGTTGGAAACACTACAGTATAGTAAATGGTAACATATTGTTCGAAACACTACAGTATAGTAAATGGTAGCATATTGTTGGAAACACTACAGTATAGTAAATGGTAACATGTTGTTGGTAACACTACAGTATAGTAAATGGTAACATATTGTTGGTAACACTACAGTATAGTAAATGGTAACATATTGTTGGAAACACTACAGTATAGTAAATGGTAACATATTGTTGGAAAAACTACAGTATAACACATGAGAACATATTGTTGGTAACACTACAGTATAGTAAATTATACCACATTGTTGGTGACACTACAGTATAGTAAATTATGCCATATTGTTGGTAACACTACAGTATAGTAAATGGTAACATATTGTTGGAAACACTACAGTATAGTAAATGGCAACATATTGTTGGAAACACTACAGTATAGTAAATGATGCCATATTGTTGGTAACACTACAGTATAGTAAATGGTAACATATTGTTGGAAACACTACAGTATAGTAAATGATGCCATATTGTTGGTAACACTACAGTATAGTAAATGGTAACATATTGTTGGAAACACTACAGTATAGTAAATGGTAACATATTGTTGGAAACACTACAGTATAATACATGAGAACAGTAGATAAATAAATCAAAGGAAACAGAAAATGACATTACAAAGCAAATCACATCCAAAACTGCTAACAGAGCAGAAACACAAGAACCCAAAGAAAGTTAGTCCATGTAATTTATCTCCCTCCTTTTCCCTGACTGAAGTCTCTAGCTGCAGTTTCCTTCACATCATTGCCCCCCTCCTTGTGTATATTGCTGTGGTTTAGGAGACGCATTCAAATGGTATTTGGGCCCTCCTGGAGGGCATAGACCTATCACAGCTGTCTCTTCCTCTGAGGTCAGATGGCCGTTCAGACAGGCCTGGAACCAGTTACAGGTTAGACTGTTTCCAGGGAGAATTCAGAAATTCCACGGCTGTTCCATTCTACTCTGTCTGTTCCACTCTGCTCACAAATTCTCATAGCTGCAGAACCTTTTGGCTGACACGGAATCTATCACCAAGACAACCCTCTGCCATCAACGGGACAGGGTGATGATGTCATAATGGATGTGAGGAAAATCTTGCCCCACAAGAGACAGAATGTCTTTAATTTAACTCACAACCACCAGGGCCTCTTCCTGGTGCTGTTATTATTAATACCCATAACTTGTTTTTACTTGTTTAAGATGCCCTCCGGACCAAGGCTGAGCACAACTACACTTGACATAAACATTCTGGTTTCTTCAGATAGACCAGCAGGCACTAATGTGGAATGACACAGGAGGTTTTCCAGACAGGAGGTTGTAGAGACAGGAGGTTGTAGAGACAGGTGGTTGTAGAGACAGGAGGTTGTAGAGACAGGAGGTTGTAGAGACAGGAGGTTGTAGAGACAGGAGGTTGTAGAGACAGGAGGTTGTAGAGACAGGGCCAATTGTGCGCCGCCTCATGGGTCTCCCGGATCTGTAGTGACACAGTTAACACTACGATGCAGTTCCTTAGACCACTGTGATGCAGTTCCTTAGACCACCTCAATGCAGTTCCTTAGACCACTGTGATGCAGTTCCTTAGACCACTGTGATGCAGTTCCTTAGACCACCTCAATGCAGTTCCTTAGACCACTGTGATGCAGTTCCTTAGACCACTGTGATGCAGTTCCTTAGACCACCTCAATGCAGTTCCTTAGACCACTGTGATGCAGTTCCTTAGACCACTGTGATGCAGTTCCATAGACCACTGTGATGCAGTGCCTTAGACCACTGTGATGCAGTTCCTTAGACCACTGTGATGCAGTTCCTTAGACCACTGTGATGCAGTTCCTTAGACCACTGTGATGCAGTTCCTTAGACCACTGTGATGCAGTTCCTTAGACCACTGTGATGCAGTTCCTTAGACCACTGTGATGCAGTTCCATAGACCACTGTGATGCAGTTCCTTAGACCACTGTGATGCAGTTCCTTAGACCACTGTGATGCAGTTCCTTAGACTACTGTGATGCAGTTCCTTAGACCACTGTGATGCAGTTCCTTAGACCACTGTGATGCAGTTCCTTAGACCACTGTGATGCAGTTCCTTAGACCACTGTGATGCAGTTCCTTAGACCACTGTGATGCAGTTCCTTAGACCACTGTGATGCAGTGCCTTAGACCACTGTGATGCAGTGCCTTAGACCACTGTGATGCAGTTCCTTAGACCACTGTGATGCAGTTCCTTAGACCACTGTGATGCAGTTCCATAGACCACTGTGATGCAGTGCCTTAGACCACTGTGATGCAGTTCCTTAGACCACTGTGATGCAGTTCCTTAGACCACTGTGATGCAGTTCCTTAGACCACTGTGATGCAGTTCCTTAGACCACTGTGATGCAGTTCCTTAGACCACTGTGATGCAGTTCCTTAGACCACTGTGATGCAGTTCCATAGACCACTGTGATGCAGTTCCTTAGACCACTGTGATGCAGTTCCTTAGACCACTGTGATGCAGTTCCTTAGACTACTGTGATGCAGTTCCTTAGACCACTGTGATGCAGTTCCTTAGACCACTGTGATGCAGTTCCTTAGACCACTGTGATGCAGTTCCTTAGACCACTGTGATGCAGTTCCTTAGACCACTGTGATGCAGTTCCTTAGACCACTGTGATGCAGTTCCTTAGACCACTGTGATGCAGTGCCTTAGACCACTGTGATGCAGTGCCTTAGACCACTGTGATGCAGTTCCTTAGACCACTGTGATGCAGTTCCTTAGACCACTGTGATGCAGTGCCTTAGACCACTGTGATGCAGTGCCTTAGACCACTGTGATGCAGTTCCTTAGACCACTGAGCCACTCGGGAGGCACTTTTCCTGGTCTTTGTCTGTGTGTGTTCTAGGTAAAGAATGCCCTCTAGCTTGTGTCACTGTTACAAGAAAATCACGTTTGTTACCACGGCGGCGAGACATGAATGTGCCAGACCCGAAACAGCCATACAACGACGACACAGTGTGTGAAAATATTACTGCCTTGCATTAATGATTCATTTAGGTATCTCTGTCTGAATGCTTATTCTACTCCGTGGTGTTGACACAGCTGTGTGGGATTTGAGTGGTGCTCTCCAGGATGTTGATGAAGCAGTGTGACATGAGAGACCCTTTACCTCGACCTCTATTTCACTACATTCCAAACCATTGACTGGTGGAGAGAGGTGGATGTTGTGGATGTGCATGTTACATGTGTTAACCTCCTTGTAGGAGAGAATGGGGAGACCTAGTCCGTTGTACACCTCAATGCATTCAACTGACATGGGTCTTCCTCATTTAACAAAACCCCTCTGAATCAGAGAGGGGGGCTGCCTTGATGGATATCCACCCCATCTGCGCCCAGGGAACAGAATGGTAGATTTATCCACCTTGCCAGCTCGGGGATTCGACCTTCTGGTTACTAGCCCAACGCTCTTAACCGCTAGGCTAACTTCCTCCCCTGTCTCGTACTACGGGTCAGGATAACAATATTGTCCTAAATGAGCTTTGTGTAAATGCACCAAGGCAATGAGATGGGGCCATGCTTAAACAAAGACACACTCCTACTTTATCGGCTGTATCCTACAGCAGTAGGTAATTGTAAACAACCATCATCATCAAGCCATAACGTTGTCATAACAACGGTATAATATATCCCATTACAAGGGATATAACAAGTTATGACAATCTGTTGACTGGCCGTGCAAGGAGCAGTAGGAGTCTGATAGTTTTCTTCATGATGAGGAAATCTTTCCCTAATCCTGGCAAAAACCTGTTCTAAACGTCTCTGTCTCCTTCTGTGACAAGTTGAGAACTGTGTGAGTGGTGCTATTGATTCTTCTCCTTCCACAGCCCAGCCTAGACCCCCGTGGTCCTCTCGACATCCATGTTCGTCCGTCTAGACCGGTTCCTCCAACATCACTTCCTATGGCTGGGCTTGTTTCCACATGTTGTAGCTGTAGGCAGCAGGATAATGAGGCATAGTGTCACACTGAGACGCGCTAATTAAAGGAGCAATCTGGTTCCTATTACCGGCTTTCAAATAACGCTCTCTCTCTTAATGTGCCCCAGTCTGCCTGAATTTGATAACAACATGGCTGCTTAGTTTCTCTGGTGTTGAGATGGCATGGCCCTGTGTGTGTATGTTATAGTGTCTGTGTCTGTGCGGGCACTGCAGTTCTACAGGCTCCTGGGAGAAGTCAACACCTCCCCCTTGTCTATCATTGGTGAATGACCTCACTGTCAACACCTCCCCCTTGTCTATCATTGGTGAATGACCTCACTGTCAACACCTCCCCCTTGTCTATCATTGGTGAATGACCTCACAGTCAACACCTCCCCCTTGTCTATCATTGGAGGGTGACCTCACTGTCAACACCTCCCCCTTGTCTATCATTGGAGGGTGACCTCACTGTCAACACCTCCCCCTTGTCTATCATTGGTGAATGACCTCACAGTCAACACCTCCCCCTTGTCTATCATTGGTGAATGACCTCACAGTCAACACCTCCCCCTTGTCTATCATTGGAGGGTGACCTCACTGTCAACACCTCCCCCTTGTCTATCATTGGAGGGTGACCTCACTGTCAACACCTCCCCCTTGTCTATCATTGGTGAATGACCTCACAGTCAACACCTCCCCCTTGTCTATCATTGGAGGGTGACCTCACTCCCTGATGATTCGTTTTCCATGTTGCCATGACCCTGATGTTACAAGTCAATTAAGTTTTTACTATTTGTTTCTTTAATTGGATATTTTATGGAGTTTTAGCTCTTATTTAAAAATAAATGCTCAATAAAAATCAGAGCAAATAAGTCTGTGGTGAATTACAGTGTTGTAGCACCGTGCCACGTTGTACAGTGGCTTTATTAAGGTTTTCAGCTATTTATGACTCTGTGCAGTCACACACACACACACACACACACACTCACACTCACACTCACACACTCACACACACACACACACACACACTCACACTCACACACACACACACACTCACACACTCACACACTCACACACTCACACACACACACACACTCACAGTCACACTCACAGACAGTCACACTCAGCAAGACACTCAAGAGACACCGTGAAAGAGTGTAGGATGTGATTGTAGCCGTTCCTCCACACTTCACTGAGAGCTTTCTTTGCACAGCCATGGAAAAAGACAACCACTCTACTCCCAGAGAGAGAGAGAGAGGGAGGAAAAGGAAAGCTCAAAGTAGAGGGATCAGTGTGAGAGATTTGTGGTATTTGTGCTGTCACTGTAAATCAAACAGAAGCATTGTTTAACTCTAACTGTGTGGCTCAGTGTATACAGCACACCCAGAATCATGGAAACACACACACACACACACACATAAACACACACACACACACACACACACACACACACACACACACACACACACACACACACACACACACACACACACACACACACACACACACACACACACACACACAACCTTCCTCTTTGGGACATTCCAACAGTCCAGTACACACTCCTTCAAGTTGTATTAATTCCCTAGGATAATGTTGTTACAGTATCACAGGCGTGTGTGTGCTGAATAATACTACAATATTAAGTTGTGGTAGTGTTTATACATCTGCTAGTTTGGCACCACTCATGACTAGCACTTGAGATGAAAAGTGAAATGGATCTTCCCTTCTTCCTGAATGAAAACAAAAACCAAACCCTTAATATTTAGCCTCACACACTCCATTAGCCTAACAGCCTATCAGTGGCTGAGAGCTGGGTGTGGTCTTTAGCCTCACGGCCTATCAGTGGCTGGGAGCTGGGTGTGGTCTTTAGCCTCACAGCCTATCAGTGGCTGAGAGCTGGGTCGTTCCATCAAATGAGGACCTTAAGGTACAGTGTAACTTCATTCAAAAAAAGTTTTATTTCACTTGATTTTAATATTTTTTTCATAAAGAGCAACTTAATTAAAAAACACATTCTCCCATCTCAAGAGGTTAAATAAAAAAATACTATAGTAACTGCCTATTAAGTGCCAAATAAAGTAATAGAGTTGACCATAACAGGGCTGACCGTAACAGGGTTGACCTTAACAGGGTTGACCGTAACAGGGCTGACCGTAACAGGGTTGACCTTAACAGGGTTGACCGTAACAGGGCTGACCGTAACAGGGTTGACCTTAACAGGGTTGACCTTAACAGGGTTGACCGTAACAGGGTTGACCGTAACAGGGTGACCTTAACAGGGTTGACCGTAACAGGGTTGACCTTAACAGGGTTGACCGTAACAGGGTTGACCGTAACAGGGTTGACCGTAACAGGGTTGACCATAACAGAGTTGACCGTAACAGGGTTGACCGTAACAGGGTTGACCATAACAGAGTTGACCGTAACAGGGCTGACCGTAACAGGGTTGACCGTAACAGGGTTGACCATAACAGAGTTGATGATTTCTTCTTAAATCAGCCATAAATCCCCTTGTGACAGGGGGAATTGAAGCTTGTTGTGTACAACAGGAAGGGGCAATTGAATGCAAGCTTTAAATGACTTATTTATTGTACAAACATTTCTAGCCTGTCTATCTATGGCTAACGTGTTATGCTCGACAAGCTCAGTTCACAAAACAGGGAGACAGACATTTCATTAGATGAATCATAATCTTCAGAATTATTAAACCATGCAAGTCAGTTAAGAACAAATTCTTATTTACAATGAGAGCTTAGGAACAGTGGATCAAGTGACCTGGTCAGGGGCAGAAACACAGATTTTTATCTTCTCAGCTCGGGGATTTGATCTAGCAACCTTTCGGTTACTGGCCCAATGCTCTAACCACTGTATTCTATATCATCTACTGCATCTTTATGTAATACATGTATCACTAGCCACTTTAAACTATGCCACTTTGTTTACATACCCTACATTACTCATCTCAAATGTGTATACTGTACTCAATACCATCTACTGTATCTTGCCATCTGTATGTAATACATGTATCACTAGTCACTTTAAACTATGGCACTTTGTTTACATACCCTACATTACTCATCTCATATGTATATACTGTACTCTATACCATCTACTGTATCTTGCCTATGCCGTTCTGTACCATCACTCATTCATATATCTTTATGTACATATTCTTTATCCCTTTACACTTGTGTGTATAAGGTAGTAGTTTTGGAATTGTTAGGTTAGATTACTTGTTGGTTATTACTGCATTGTCGGAACTAGAGGCACAAGCATTTCGCTACACTCACATTAACATCTGCTAACCATGTGTATGTGACAAATACAATTTGATTTGATTTGATATTAGCCCAAACCTGTCACCCCAAAATGACTTTGTCAAAGCAACAAAATAACTAGAGCTTTACAATGACGATGAGAACTTGGAGAAATGTGGGGTTTAAATGGGTTAAAATCTTCCTAGAAGTCACAGAGCGACACGTCAATATCAAGAATTTGGGCACTTTAGCAAGTCTTTATTCATAATAAAAATCTAATTTAGTCATTTTAATATTACAGCCTTTTAAAATTCAACGTTGATGCTCAACTTCTACTGAACATCTCAAAGGAATGCAAAAGGACCTCTTTGTCACGACTTTCTTCCTGGGAAGGAGAGGTGGACCAAAACGCAGCGTGGTTGAAGTTCATGGTGCTTTAATAAGAGACACTTAACATGAACAAACTACAAAACAATAAACATGAAAACCGAAACAGTCCTAACTGGTGCAGAAAACACGAAATACCCAATCAGAGACAACGATAAACACCTGCCTCTGATTGAGAACTAATCCAGGCAACCATAGACTTACCTAGACACCTAAAAGAACACAACCCCATAAATCTACAAAAACCCCTAGACAAGACAAAACACATAAATCACCCATGTCACACCCTGGCCTAACCAAAATAATAAAGAAAACAAAGATAAATAAGGCCAGGGCGTGACACTCTTTATCTGACATTACCCAGCACAACTGAATGGAATATTGTTACCTTTATTTCCCAAACACAGTGTTTCGGGGGAAACACTGTACAGCCGGCGACCGAAGTCAGCGTGCATGTAACCGGCACAAGAAGCTGCTAGAGAGCGATAGGACAAGGACATCCAGGCAGACCAAACCCTCCCCTAACCCAATTGTGCAGTGCCTCATGGGTCTCCCAGTCACGACACACCCCAGGATCAAACCCAGATCTGTAGTGATGCCTCTAGCAGTGCTTTAGACCACTGCGCCACACGGGAGGCCTCTTTTAAGCATCTTTCAACACAGGCTTAACACCTAACAAACACATTGTACTTTTTTTGACACTTTTAACACAGGCCAGGCCTTGTTTTTACCTCATATCCTAGAGATAATGCCTTGCATTACGCCTGGGAAGACAACACTTGCTCCACTTGCCATTGGCTCAACCATTGACACAACTTACCCCAAGGATAACATTTTTACTATATTAGCCCACACTTGAGGCGTCACTACAGACCCGGGTTCAATCCCAGGCTGTGTCACAACCAGCCGTGACCTGGAGTCCCATAGGGCGGTGCACAATTGGCCCAGCGTCGTCCGGGTTAGATGAGGGTTTGGTCAGGGGGGCTTTACTTGGCTCATCGCACTCTAGCGACTCCTTGTTGCGGGCCGGGCGCCTGCAGGCTGACTCCTTGTGGCGGTCCGGGCGCCTGCAGGCTGACTCCTTGTGGCGGGCAGGGCGCCTGCAGGCTGACTCCTTGTGGCGGGCCGGGCGCCTGCAGGCTGACTCCTTGTGGCGGGTCGGGCGCCTGCAGGCTGACTCCTTGTGGCGGGCCGGGCGCCTGCAGGCTGACTCCTTGTGGCGGGCCGGGCGCCTGCAGGCTGACTTCAGTCATCGGTTGAACGGTGTAACGACTGGCTTCCGGGTTAAGCGGGCGGGTGTTAAGAATCTCGGTCTGGCGGAGGACTCATGACTTGACCTCATGACTCTCCTGAGCCCGTTGGGGAGTTGCAGCGATAAGACCAGATCGAAATTGGATATCACGAAAAAGGGGTTAAAATACAACCAAAAATATATATATATATATTTCCTAAATATTTGGTCAAATTAGACATTTTGTCTATGGTTTCCTAGAAACAAGGGTGCCTCCTCAACTTACCCCTTTGGCTCATCATACCCCACTCTCCCCTAGAAGATTCTGGAACTAATGAATTCCCTCTTTCCAGCCCCCCATACGGAATACATTCCATTTCCTTCTCTCCACAGCCTGGACCAGAAGGCTAGTTATCCCTGTGTTATTCCCTGTCATTCACAGGGCTGTCTGTGTGTCTGTCAGTGAGTGGCTGTGTCTGTCAGTGAGTGGCTGTGTCTGTGTGGGCCCGGGTCGTCATGGAGATACAACACACCTGTCTCTTTCTCATCACCAGTCAACAGGAGAGATTATCATGAGCTATTTAAGACTCACAGGGCTCGAACCCCTTCTGTTACCCAGCCTGACAGTCTGATTCAGAGGGGTTGGGTTAAATCCGGAAGACACATTTGAATTGAAACCATTCAGTTGTGCAACTGACCAAATCTCCCCCTTTCCCTTTCCCTCTTTGGCAGAGAACCAGGCAAGACAAGAGACAAGAGGAATGGGATCACAGGTATCAGAGTGTTAGAAGGATTATGTGTCATCTTAATTATTATTTTTAGAACATCTGTCTCATCCCATGAGCACCTTGGTGTCCTCACTCCATAAATAAATATCTTGTCCCATTGTTCAAAACACCTCTAAAGAACACACAGACAGTCTGCCACCCCTCTATCTCTCTCTCTCTCTCTCTCTAATTACCCCCCCCTCTCTCTCTCTGTCTCTCTGTCTCTCTCTCTCTCTCTCTCTCTCTCTCTCTCTCTCTCTCTCTGTCCTCTCTCTCTCCCCCCTCTCTCTGTCTCTCTGTCATTCTCTCTCTGTCTCTCTCTGTCTCTCTCTCTCTGTCCTCTCTCTCTCTTCCCCCCCTCTCTCTCTGTCTCTCTGATAAAGCTAATAACAAACCCCAGGATAGTTATGAATCTCCACAAAAACATGGAGGTTCTAATCTAACACCCATTCATCCTCTCTCTTTGTTTCATGCTGTTGGATGTCTGTTAGATGTGTGAAGGATGGTACATGTTGTATGTAAACACAGACTGAAGAATGGAAAAGGATTGCTGTGTGACTCCAGGCAGTTCACCATGGAGCATAAACCATTCACTCTGACATCTGTTCTCCAGTACAGACCAGCGGTTCCTCTGTGGTGCGGACAGGGTACTCTGTGTGTGTGTGTGTGTGTGTGTGTGTGTGTGTGTGTGTGTGTGTGTGTGTGTGTGTGTGTGTGTGTGTGTGTGTGTGTGTGTGTGTGTGTGTGTGTGTGTGTGTGTGCCTGTCTGTGGGTAACCCTCCCCTCTCTAGCCTCTCTGCTCTGTACTGGTGTGGCGCCAGTGGTGTGGTTCTTTGTCTGTTCTGAAATATGATTGACTGACTCACCAGGCTCTCAGACTTACATCCCTACACCCCAATCCAGACCTCTTCACTCTGCTGCTCCCCACCGGAATGTCATCTTCTGTTGAGAGGAGGAAGAGAGGAGGGAAGAGCAGGGTGGGGGAGAGAGGAGGAAGAGAGGGGGGAAGAGCAGGGTGGGGGAGAGAGGAGGAAGAGAGGGGGGAAGAGCAGGGTGGGGGAGAGAGGAGGAAGAGAGGGGGGAAGAGCAGGGTGGGGGACAAATGTGTTGTTGGGGGAGAATGGAGGGATAGGGAGAGACGGGGGAGAGGTATGGTCAATGACCGTGAGGTATTTGGGTCATCATATCTCCTCTCTTTCAGAGGTCCTAAACTCAGTGAGAATAATATATGAATGTATCTCATTCACTTCTTCTCAAATACCAGGCTTTCTAACTACATTCAGCGTCTGTTTTCTTTAAATGGAGCATTAAGCCCTAAAAACGTCTCAGTAATGTTGAGAAAGGTGACATGGAAAGCAGGTTGATTACAGAACTAAATCTCCAGTGATTTACAAAAGAAAAAGGGCCTTGAGGTCAGTGAGAAAACCCCACAAAGTTTTATTGGCCATAGATTCATTCCGCTTCACCTCCACTTGTGTGTGAGCTGCAGCGATGAGCTGTACCGATGAGCTGCACCGATGAGCTGCAGCGATGAGCTGTACCGATGAGCTGCAGCGATGAGCTGCACCGATGAGCTGTACCGATGAACTGCAGCGATGAGCTGTACCGATGAGCTGCAGCGATGAGCTGTACCGATGAGCTGTACCGATGAGCTGCAGCGATGAGCTGTACCGATGAGCTGCAGCAATGAGCTGCATCGATGTGCTGCACCGATGTTCCTATGAGCTGTACCGATGAGCTGCACCAATGTTCCTATGAGCTGCACCGATGTTCCTATGAGCTGCACCGATGTTCCTATGAGCTGCACCAATGTTCCTATGAGCTGCACCGATGTTCCTATGAGCTGCACCGATGTTCCTATGAGCTGCACCGATGTTCCTATGAGCTGCACCGATGTTCCAATGAGCTACACCGATGAGCTGCACCGATGAGCTGCACCGATGTTCCTATGAGCTGCACCGATGTTCCAATGAGCTACACCGATGAGCTGCACCGATGAGCTGCACCGATGTTCCTATGAGCTGCACCGATGAGCTGCACCAATGTTCCTATGAGCTGCACCGATGTTCCTATGAGCTGCACCGATGTTCCTATGAGCTGCACCGATGAGCTGCTCCGGTGTTCCTATGAGCTGCACCAATTAGCTGCACCGATGAGCTGCACCAATGAGCTGCACTGAATTTGGCTATCTCAGTGGTTGAACTCAACTATCACTCAAGCTTTGACCAATTCCCAGAGGTTGTAAGGCTCTGGTTAATGAAGAATTAGACAAAGTCCCAGTCTGCAATAGATCAATACTTTATTCAGAGAGCGCTCTGACTTCAAAATGAGAACATAATATTTTTATAGCACACACACACAAATGAACTCACATCAGTAGAAACTCCACCTCTCTTTAGGTGGGCTATATTTTTCTAAAGTTCACATACATTGTTTATCACCCTTCTGCAACATGTTTCATAATCTTCTGCAAGCCGTTGCTCAGTTGCTCTCCTCCCTAGGGTGGGGAGGCCTCTTTCCAGTTATTAGTTTCACCGTTATCACAAGTCGACAGTTCAGTTGTCCTTGAATGTCTCAGCTATACCCTGCTCATACTGCGAAATAGTAACACAATGGCCTAGTCTTAAAAAAGTCTGGTCACACACATTATTGGATTTTGACTCTAACACATTTCATACAATTATATGGTTTCAGGGTGGAATACTTTAGTCATTATCTTAAATATACAAATTATTCTATCTGGTAGACAGAACAACACAGTGCCTGACACTGTATCTGTGAAAACTGGGCCGTAATGGTTATGTACTGTGCTGTGGGTGTACCTCATCTATGGCTTGTGTGCAGTCAGAACAGATGTATTCTCATCCATGTCCCTAGACTGGATCAAATATCTGTCAGAACAGATGTATTCTCATCCATGTCCCTAGACTGGATCAAATACCTGTCAGAGCAGATGTATTCTCATCCATGTCCCTAGACTGGATCAAATATCTGTCAGAGCAGATGTATTCTCATCAATGTCCCTAGACTGGATCAAATATCTGTCAGAAGAAGGTGGACATGGTTCTGACCTCTAGTTGATATCTGTTGTACATATCTACTGCACCAATGTGGCTGCACTCATTATAGTGGGGTTAGACACTAGAATGAATGGGGGGCGAACATGTTACTACTGAGATACCCCAGGACATGGGTGGGCCAACATGTTACTACTGAGATACCCCAGGACATGAGTGGGCCAACATGTTACTACTGAGATACCCCAGAACATGGGTGGGCCTACATGTTACTATTGAGATACCCCAGGACATGGGTGGGCCAACATGTTACTACTGAGATACCCCAGGACATGGGTGGGCCAACATGTTACTACTGAGATACCCCAGGACATGGGTGGGCCAACATGTTACTATTGAGATACCCCAGGACATGGGTGGGCCAACATGACACAGACACACAGAGGAATTGCAGACAAATTGCTGTTCTGTGCCCCACCAACATGGTACTCCTTTTTATCCTGACCTGTTTGTGCTCTTTCCAACTCAGTTGCTGTCGTTGTCAAGCCAAACATAAGGAGTTGGCAAGACAGCAGCAACAGACTGGCACCCAGACTCTGCTTCTCTATATCACTTAGTCTGTCTGCGTCCTAAACTACACCCAATTCCAAACATAGTGCACTGCTTTTGACCAGGGCCCACAGGGGTCTATGTTATGCAGTAGCGTACCATTTGAGCCTGTGTGTAACACAGACAGAATCACTAACAGCAGGACCCCGTCAGGAGACCAATTAGAAACAGAGTGGCTGTTAAACCTTAAACTTTAACACTGTAGCGTCAAGACTCTTAACTGTAGGAACTGATCTCAAAGTGACTGCATGAGCGCTGTTTCATTTAGTCCAACTGTCCTTTCCATTTTACTGTGCTATTCATCTTACAGGCTCCAAAGCCCCCAAAGTACAGGTGGTAATACTTGTTCCAGATTTAGCCAGCATGGCAGCCCAAGATCTCCAGTGGTTGTGTTTTGGACTGACACATGTGGGAAAGCAAAATGGTAGCCCCTCTTCGGAGTACAGCAAAATGGTAGCCCCTCTTCGGAGTACAGCAGAATGGTAGTGTCCCCCTCAGAGTACAGCAGAATGGTAGTGTCCCTCTCAGAGTACAGCAAAAGGGTAGTCCCCCATCGAAGTACAGCAGAATGGTAGTGTCCCTTTCAGAGTACAGCAGAATGGCAGTGTCCCCCTCAGAGTACAGCAAAATGGTAGTCCCCCCTCGGAGTACAGCAGAATGGTAATGTCCCTCTCAGAGTACACCAGAATGGTAGTGTCCCCCTCGGAGTACAGAATAATGGCAGTGTCCCCCTAAGAGTACAGCAGAATGGTAGTGTCCCCCTCAGAGTACAGCAGAATGGTCGTGTCCTGCTCAGAGTACAGAAGAATGGCAGTGTCCCTCTCAGAGTACAGCAGAATGGTAGTGTCCCACTCAGAGTACAGCAGAATGACAGTGTCCCTCTCAGAGTACAGCAGAATGATAGTGTCCCCCTCAGAGTACAGCAGAATGGTAGTGTCCCCCCCAGAGTACAGCAGAATGGTAGTGTCCCCCCCAGAGTACAGCAGAATGGTAGAATGGTACAGTATTGATATTATACCTTCTGTTGGTACATTTTTATTAAGCTGTGTGGGTTTTCACAATTATTTCCAGACACATATCTCTGCCAGTTAATTGATCCTGAACTCTGAGGGGGGCACCAGATTTACATTATAATGTTGACTTTCGCAGCTGTAAATGAATGAAAGCGTTTTACAGGTCCCGCCTGGGCTGTGCATGAAAACCATCCAATTAAAATCTGAGGTGAAGGCACAAACAAAAGTCCTTGGAAGGCTAAGTGTTACTAAGCATGAACGTTTGGAGTTTCCAACCACTTCTCTCCTCCTGTTTTTAACAGGAGACCTAGACAATAAAGAAGCAAACTTTTATACAAGTTTTTGTTGGTTTTGTCATCAGAAAACATCTGGTAAAATCCAAATCTCACATCCACTTAACCATTTTAAAAGCTTCCACAAAACGGTTTAAATTAAACAGTCTATTATGACACTAGGCGAGACCCAGATGCAGACACAGGAGGCAGATGGTTGGAGTTGAAGATGTTTAATAAATCCAAAGGGGTCGGCAAGAGAATGGTCGAGGACAGGCAAGAGATTGGTCGAGGACAGGAAAAAGGCCAGATCAGAGTCCAGGCAGACTCGAGGTCATAACCAGATCAGAGTCCAGGCAGGCTCGAGGTCAGGGCAGGCAGAATGGTCAGGCAGGCTCGAGGTCAGGGCAGGCACAATGGTCAGGCAGGCAGGTACAGAATCCAGACAGGCTCGAGGTCAGGGCAGGCACAATGGTCAGGCAGGCGGGTACAAAGTCCAGGCAGGCTCAAGGTCAGGGCAGGCACAATGGTCAGGCAGGTGGGTACAGAGTCCAGGCAGGCTCGAGGTCAGGGCAGGCACAATGGGCAGGCAGGCGGGTACAGAGTCCAGGCAGGCTCGAGGTCAGGGCAGGCACAATGGTCAGGCAGGCTCTAGGTCAGGGCAGGCACAATGGTCAGGCAGGCGGGTACAGAGTCCAGACAGGCTCGAGGTCAGGGCAGGCACAATGGTCAGGTAGGTGGATACAGAGTCCAGGCAGGCTCGAGGTCAGGGCAGGCACAATGGTCAGGCAGGCGGGTACAGAGTCCAGGCAGGCTCGAGATCAGGGCAGGCACAATGGTCAGTCCAGACAGGCTCGAGGTCAGGGCAGGCACAATGGGCAGGCAGGCGGGTACAGAGTCCAGGCAGGCTCGAGGTCAGGGCAGGCACAATGGTCAGGCAGGCGGGTACAGAGTCCAGACAGGCAAGGGTCAAAACAGGGAGGACTAGAAAAAGGAGAAAAGACAAAGCAGGAAAACAGGAAAAACTGCTGGTAGGCTTGGACATGCAAGACAAACTGGCCCAGAGAGACAGGAAACACAGGGATAAATACATTGGCACAGAGAAACAGGAAACACAGGGATAAATACACTGGCTCAGAGAGACAGGAAACACAGGGATAAATACACTGGCACAGAGAAACAGGAAACACAGGGATAAATACACTGGCACAGAGAGACAGGAAACACAGGGATAAATACACTGGCTCAGAGAGACAGGAAACACAGGAATAAATACACTGGCTCAGAGAAACAGGAAACACAGGGATAAATACACTGGCACAGAGAGACAGGAAACACAGGGATAAATACACTGGCTCAGAGAAACAGGAAACACAGGGATAAATACACTGGCACAGAGAGACAGGAAACACAGGGATAAATACACTGGCTCAGAGAAACAGGAAACACAGGGATAAATACACTGGGGAAAACAAGCGACACCTGGAGGGGGTGGAGACAATAATGAGGACAGTCTCACTCTTAGTTCAATAAGTCAGGTTAGAACACAGACAGTAAAACTATTCACGATTGTTTCTGCAGTTTCTCTCTCAGATCGCACAATGGCTAACAATACTAATTATGACCTCATGTAGAAGTAGAAAAATAATATAAATGACTTAAGCATCTGTTTTATTTTTCGTGATTACAATCTTGTCGCATTGCTGCAACTCCCCAACGGGCTCGGGAGAGGCGAAGGTCGAGTCATGCGTCCCCCGAAACATGACCCGCCAAACCACACTTCATAACACCCACTGCTTAACCCGGAAGCCAGCTGCACCAATGTGTCGGAGGAAACACCGTTCAACTGACGACCGAAGTCAGCCTGCAGGAGCCCGGCCCGCCACAAGGAGTCGCTAGAGCGCGATAAGCCAAGTAAACCCTCCCCTAAGCCGGACGACGACGGGCCGATTGTGTGCCACCCTATGGGACTCCCGGTCACGGCCGGTAATGATCGAACCCCAGGCTGTAGTGACGCCACAACACTGCGATGCAGTGCCTTAGACCTCTGCGCCACTCGGGAGGCCGAGTTGCATGTGTTGTAGGAATCAAACTACATGATGTTTATGACTAACATCTGTTATAGGAATCAAACAACATGATGTACATGACTAACACAGTGTTATCATATGGGAGTATAGACTTCAGACACATAATACAGGTATACTGTGCTTCATGTTGGATTTTCCACACTACACCAAACATGGACACCCAGAAAGACACTTGATATCTCTGTCCCACCATGTTTGTCACGTTTGTGCATGTGTGTTTGTGTGAGTAAGAGATAGACAGAGAGAGAAAGAGAGAGAGAGGGAGAAAAAAGAGAGACATAGAGACAGAGAGAGACAGAAAGAGAGACAGAGAGACAGAGACAGAAAAAACAGAGACAGAAAACAGACAGAAACAGAGAGAGACAGAAAACAGAGAGATGGCACCCACACACTTCAGCTGTGGTTCCTCTCTCCCTCTCTTTCTCTCTCCCTCTCTCTCTCTCTCTCTCTCTTCCTCTCTCCCTCTTTGGGCTTCTCTCCACTGCTTTCCCTCCCTCAGCTTTTCCAGTCAAACCAGAGACAACCCAACAACTCCTACTATCACAGTCTATTCCATCATATGATCTCATCTGTCAGTGTTCCCGTCTGTCACTCTCTGATTACTTCCCCATAGTGCTAATTCATCTGGGATATCCCTCCAACACTAGGCCAGACTCCCTGCTCTCTCCTGGCCAGACTCCCTGCTCTCCCCTGGCCAGACTCCCTGCTCTCCCCTGACCAGATTCCCTGCTCTCCCCTGGCCAGATCCCCTGCTCTCCCCTGGACAGACCCCTTGCTCTCCCCTGACCAGACTCCCTGCTCTCCCCTGGCCCGACCCCCTGCTCTCCCCTGGATAGACCCCCTGCTCTCCCCTGACCAGACTCCCTGCTCTCCCCTGGATAGACCCCCTGCTCTCCCCTGGATAGACCCCCTGCTCTCCCCTGACCAGACTCCCTGCTCTCCCCTGACCAGACTCCCTGCTCTCCCCTGGACAGATCCCCTGCTCTTCCCTGGCCAGACTCCTCTGCCCTTCCCTGGCTGGATGCTGGAGCCTGTCTTTGATAGGTCTGCTTGGTGAATGGAGGAAACAGAGCTGCAGGTTCTGAGGTATCAACTATCCAGAGTCTCTGCTGTCTCCAGATCCTGGATGTGGGAGGCTTCTCTACTACCAGCCCACTGTGATGCTCCGTTATGCTTCTTCAGTCTAACACCTGATGCATGAGATCAGTACAGAACAATAGGCACGACTCCATCTTCTGTTGTCGTTACTGACATAATCTACATTCATATCCCTGCAGGCCCTGTATCCACAAATCGCTCCCTCTGACTTTCAATAAGCTAGAGCATGTTTGACCTTTAAACTCTCTGTCTGTTCCACAGGCTCACATACCCATGTACAAACACATACGCATCACCAAAAGTTACATCCAGAATGTGTTACATAACATTGCAATTTCAGACTTTGGTGTCTGTCCGGAGAAGTCTAGTTTCACACAGCTGGCTGGGGTCAAAGGTCAATAGAACAGCCCATAGGTGACCGCAGTGGGTTGTCTCATGCTCCATCTGCTCCATTACTTCCACCTTGCTGACTGTGCAGCTCCTTTCCACCGTCCCCCTTCAATGTCTCCTTAGAGGCACTGAATCCCCTGTATTGCCATTCAAGCTGCATGTTGTCTGCACAAGTAATCAGTAGTAGACTAGCCCCATTAAACACTCCAGCAGCAGTTCATATGGCAGCAGCCTCACTGACTGTGTTAACAGTGAGCCCCAGTGACATTCATAACGTATTTTACTGAGAAGAGCTTTTAAGATTCAAAAGCATGGTATCTTGAGGTTTAAGAGCCGACATGGGGGTTAGGCTGAGACACTGGGCGATCCCAAATGGCACCCTATTCCCTACATAGTGCACTACTTTTGACCAGAGCCCTATGGGAGAGTCTATTTGCTGTGTGCCCTGGTCAAAAGTAGTGCACTACATAGGGAATAGGGGGCCATTTAGGACGCACCCGCCGAAGTCTGATTGGACAGTGGGGGTCTGTGATTCAGAACAGAGCAGACAGAGCTTTGCCCCTGTGTGGGGGTCTGTGATTCAGAACAGAGCAGACAGAGCTTTGCCCCTGTGTGGGGGTCTGTGATTCAGAACAGAGCAGACAGAGCTTTGCCCCTGTGTGGGGGTCTGTGATTCAGAACAGAGCAGACAGAGCTTTGCCCCTGTGTGGGGGTCTGTGATTCAGAACAGAGCAGACAGAGCTTTGCCCCTGTGTGGGGGTCTGTGATTCAGTACAGAGCAGACAGAGCTTTGCCCCTGTGTGGGGGTCCTGGGTATTTACAACTGGAGCTGGCCTGAGCTGAACTGGGAACCATGTTCTCTGGGATCGTATCCTAACCTAGCAGAGACCAGAGAAGCAGAGAATAACTACAACCAAGCTGTATACAAGCTCTGTCCACAACACAATACCTGCTTTCAGCTGGGAAGGAAATACCTTCACACACACTGACACACAGTTGTTTTTCTCGGCAGACCGTGTCTCTGTAAAGTCTCAGCAGACCGTGTCTCTGTAAAGTCTCAGCAGACCATGTCTCTGTAAAGTATCAGCAGACCGTGTCTCTGTAAAGTCTAGGCAGACCGTGTCTCTGTAAAGTCTCAACAGACCGTGTCTCTGTAAAGTCTCAACAGACCGTGTCTCTGTAAAGTCTCAGCAGACGTGTCTCTGTAAAGTCTCAGCAGACCATGTCTCTGTAAAGTCTCAGCAGACCATGTCTCTGTAAAGTCTCAGCAGACCATGTCACTGTAGAGTCTCAGCAGACCGTGTCTCTGTAAAGTCTAGGCAGACCGTGTCTCTGTAAAGTCTCAGCAGACCGTGTCACTGTAAAGTCTCAGCAGACCGTGTCTCTGTAAAGTCTCAGCAGACCATGTCTCTGTAAAGTCTCAGCAGACCATGTCTCTGTAAAGTCTCAGCAGACCGTGTCTCTGTAAAGTCTAGGCAGACCATGTCTCTGTAAAGTCTCAGCAGACCATGTCACTGTAAAGTCTCAGCAGACCATGTCTCTGTAAAGTCTCAGCAGACCATGTCTCTGTAAAGTCTCAGCAGACCATGTCTCTGTAAAGTCTCAGCAGACCGTGTCACTGTAAAGTCTCAGCAGACCATGTCTCTGTAAAGTCTCAGCAGACCATGTCTCTGTAAAGTCTCAGCAGACCATGTCACTGTAAAGTCTCAGCAGACCATGTCTCTGTAAAGTCTCAGCAGACCATGTCTCTGTAAAGTCTTAGCAGACCATGTCTCTGTAAAGTCTCAGCAGACCATGTCACTGTAAAGTCTCAGCAGACCATGTCTCTGTAAAGTCTCAGCAGACCATGTCTCTGTAAAGTCTTAGCAGACCATGTCTCTGTAAAGTCTCAGCAGACCATGTCTCTGTAAAGTCTCAGCAGACCATGTCTCTGTAAAGTCTTAGCAGACCATGTCTCTGTAAAGTCTCAGCAGACCATGTCTCTGTAAAGTCTTAGCAGACCATGTCTCTGTAAAGTCTCAGCAGACCATGTCTCTGTAAAGTCTCAGCAGACCATGTCACTGTAAAGTCTTAGCAGACCATGTCTCTGTAAAGTCTCAGCAGACCATGTCACTGTAAAGTCTCAGCAGACCATGTCTCTGTAAAGTCTCAGCAGACCATGTCTCTGTAAAGTCTTAGCAGACCATGTCTCTGTAAAGTCTCAGCAGACCATGTCACTGTAAAGTCTTAGCAGACCAAGTCTCTGTAAAGTCTCAGCAGACCATGTCACTGTAAAGTCTCAGCAGACCATGTCTCTGTAAAGTCTTAGCAGACCATGTCTCTGTAAAGTCTCAGCAGACCATGTCACTGTAAAGTCTCAGCAGACCGTGTCTCTGTAAAGTCTCAGCAGACCATGTCTCTGTAAAGTCTCAGCAGACCATGTCTCTGTAAAGTCTCAGCAGACCATGTCACTGTAAAGTCTCAAACAGACACATACTGTACCAGCTCAAGGGAAGGCCAGCTTGTTTCTCTAGAGCTCTCCTGTTGGGCTGCTAGTAAACACCTCTCTTGATTCGGTGATGAGAGCTCTGGATGTTTCCATTGAGTGTCATTGTTGTCTGTGGGTCTGTTGCCATAGTTTGAGTTCTGGGCTGGGCTATTCCGCAACATGTCCTTCCAAGATCTGTGTGTTCAGAAGCTGTAATTTTGGTTTTCGAATAATCACAGGGTATCTCAGAAAAAAGCTCCTATATATATATAAACAGTGTGTTCCGGTGTGTTTCTGACCAAAGTGGGAGGAAAACATGGTGAAATATGTTGTGAATGCTCACATTAAAACAGAATTAAACTATTCAAGATGCCGTTATTATCCATGAAGGAAAAAACACTAACTGCTTTTCAGCCATTCATACGACTAACGTCTCACTGGTTGAAAATAAAACAAAAACAGGCCACTTTGTCTTATTATTATTATTTTAAAAGTATTTTTACCATCTACAGTCTCAATATTATTGGTATTTTAAACCCATGAGTGTACCCCTCCACATCATATTTAATCACAGTCTATATTTGTAGAGTGACAGTGTGATTAGCACCAAAATACACATAGTAACTACATCATTAACATCAGAGCCACTGTATATACAGCAGTATGTGGACAAATGAGTGGATTTTGCTGTTTCAACCACAGGTGTATAAAATCCAGCACACAGACATGCAATCTCCATAGACAAACATTGGCAGTAGAATGGCCTTACTGAAGAGCTCAGTGACTTTCAACCTGACACAGTCATAGGATGCCACCCTTCCAACAAGTCAGTTCGTCAAATTTCTGCCCTGCTAGAGCTGCCCCGTTAACTGTTAGTGCTGTTATTGTGAAGTGGAAACGTCTAGGAGCAACAATGGTTCAGCCACGGAGTGGTAGGCCACACAAGCGTAGTGCTTAAAAATCATCTGTACTCGGTTGCAGCACTCAGTACCAAGTTCCAAACTGCCTCTGGAAGCAACGTCAGCACTAGAACTGTTTGTCGGGAGCTTCATGAAATGGGTTTTCATCGCTGAGCATCTGGCAGTTCGACAGACAAATCTGCGTTTGGTGGATGCCAGGAGAATGCTACCTGCCCCAATGCATAGTGCCAACTGTAAAGTTTGGTGGAGGAGGAATTGGGCTAGGCCCCTTAGTTCCAGTGAAGTGAAATCTTAACTCTACAGCATACAATGACATTCTAGACAGTTCTGTGCTTCCAACATTGTGGCAACAGTTTGGGGAAGGATCTTTCCTGTTTCAGCATGACAATGCCCCTGTGCACAAAGCGAGGTTAATACATAATTTTTTTGTTGAGATCGGTGTGAAAGAACTTGACTGACCTGCACAGAGCCCTGACCTCAACCCCATCGAACACCTTTGGGATAATTTGGTACGCCGACTTCCGAACCAGGCCTAATTGCCCAACATCAGTGCCCGACTTCAATAATGCTTTTGTGGCTGAATGGAAGCAAGTCCCCGCAGCAATGTTCCAACATCTAGTGGAAACCTTCCCAGAAGAGTGGGGGCTGTTATAGCAGCAAAAGTGGGGAACAACTCAATATTAATGCCCTTGATTTTGGAATGAGGTTTGACGAGCAGGTGTCCACATACTTTTGGTCAGAAATGTCCTAATAGAACTTCTCATAGGAATATAAAGTGACATTCCTCTTCGAGGTTTGGTACACTCATCTATTAGATGTGAAGCGTGGCTCTTCTATAGGTTTAGCAGTTGTGTGTGTAGCTAGAGAGGAAATGGCCTATGTCTTGGAAGCTCCACACCCACGGGGAGCATCCTGGAGGAAGTGGCTGCTTTGGCATGACTGTGGCTGGGATGAAACCAGAGGTAACACTGGGGCCCCCGGAGGAGGACTGCTTTCTTATATATCCATGTAAACGTCAGCCTTTTTTTCTGCTTCGTCATCCTCTCTGTAGGGATAGAGCCTCTCTGTAGGGATAGAGCCTCTCTGTAGGGATAGAGCCTCTCTGTAGGGATAGAGCCTCTCTGTAGGGATATAGCCTCTCTGTAGGGATAGAGCCTCTCTGTAGGGATAGATCCTCTCTGCAGGAATAGAGCCTCTCTGTAGGGATAGAGCCTCTCTGTAGGGATAGAGCCTCTCTGTAGGGATAGAGCCTCTCTGTAGGGATAGAGCCTCTCTGTAGGGATCCAGACTCTGGTTCCTGGGCTTCTGGCAAACAGACTGTGGTAATTGCTTCCATCCGTCTTCAGCAAACATGGTATCCAGCAATGGGACAATTATTCTACACGGATCACCCCACTGAAAGCTTTTCCTTCTATCTGTAGTGATCTTTCTTTCTTTCTTTCTCTCTCGCTCTCTAGTGTTCTCTCTCTCTCTCTCTCTCTCTCTTTCTTTCTTTCTTTGTTTCTCTCTCTCTCGCTCTCTCTCTCTCTCTCTTTCTTTCTTTCTTTCTTTCTTTGTTTCTCTCTCTCTCGCTCTCTCTCTCACTAGTGTTCTCTCTGTTTCTTTGTTTGTTTCTCTCTAGCTCTCTCTCTCTCTCTCTCTAGTGTTCTCTCTCTCTCTCTCTCTCTCTCTCCTCTCTCCTTTGCCCCCTGTCCATCAAATATCCCCCTGTGGTCTATCTGTCAACTCCATTCACACACCTCTCAGTCTTCTACCATTAACTGTGTCAGTGCTGAAAGTTGTTATTGTCTGACTGACTCAACATGGTGGACATTCCATCCCCCTAACAAAACACTCTTCCTCCAGCCTTATTCTCACTGAATGGACAGGACAGTTTAGCTACAGATGTTTCAGAAGAGATTTCCCCACTCCAGAGGGTTGAGTGTTGCCAGAAATGTGATGTCTGTTTAGTTTGTTAGATTGTTTGTTTCGATGTCGTTCCGTTCTCAGTAGTTCTTTTGTTACTTCACTAGGCCCCCTAATGCTTGAACAGAAGTCCATGAAATCCATACGGGAACCAACCAAGGCGTCAGATAACAGTAAATCCCCTGTTATGTGGAGCTGGGAACAGGAACGCTGGAATAGCTTTAGGCTTAATACTGCTGGACATTCATAGGGTGTCCCTGGATGTGTTGCTCATTACAGGTCACAGGGGTTCACATACCTGGGTTCAGTTGTGTTGCTCATTACAGGTCACAGGGGTTCACATACCTGGGTTCAGTTGTGTTGCTCATTACAGGTCACAGGGGTTCACATACCTGGGTTCAGTTGTGTTGCTCATTACAGGTCACAGGGGTTCACATACCTGGGTTCAGTTGTGGTGCTCATTACAGGTCACAGGGGTTCACATACCTGGGTTCAGTTGTGTTGCTCATTACAGGTCACAGGGGTTCACATACCTGGGTTCAGTTGGTGCCTCACAAAACTCCATTTAAACCATTTCTGTTTCAGTTGGTGCCTCACAAAACTCCATTTAAACCATTTCTGTTTCAGTTGGTGCCTCACAAAACTCCATTTAAACCATATCTGTTTCAGTTGGTGCCTCACAAAACTCCATTTAAACCATTTCTGTTTCAGTTGGTGCCTCACAAAACTCCATTTAAACCATATCTGTTTCAGTTGGTGCCTCACAAAACTCCATTTAAACCATATGTGTTTCAGTTGGTGCCTCACAAAACTCCATTTAAACCATATCTGTTTCAGTTGGTGCCTCACAAAACTCCATTTAAACCATTTCTGTTTCAGTTGGTGCCTCACAAAACTCCATTTAAACCATATCTGTTTCAGTTGGTGCCTCACAAAACTCCATTTAAACCATATCTGTTTCAGTTGGTGCCTCACAAAACTCCATTTAAACCATATCTGTTTCAGTTGGTGCCTCACAAAACTCCATTTAAACCATTTCTGTTTCAGTTGGTGCCTCACAAAACTCCATTTAAAAAAAAGAGCCATTGTAAAAAACTGCAGGCATGAACGCCTGTCATGGTCATGGTGCTTTTGATTACTGTTATAATAATAACAACACTGAAAGCAGTAGTAATGGTAGTAGTTGTAGTTAGTAGTACTTTATTCATCCCACCAAGGGACATTGCAGTATACATTGGTAAGGCTGAAAGCAGTTAGTACCAGTAGCTCTCTCCTGGTACTAACTGTCATACCTGCTGCAGAATCAAAGGCTCTCTCCTGGTACTAACTGTCATACCTGCTGCAGAATCAAAGGCTCTCTCCTGGTACTAACTGTCATACCTGCTGCAGAATCAAAGGCTCTCTCCTGGTACTAACTGTCATACCTGCTGCAGAATCAAAGGCTCTCTCCTGGTACTAACTGTCATACCTGCTGCAGAATCAAAGGCTCTCTCCTGGTACTAACTGTCATACCTGCTGCAGAATCAAAGGCTCTCTCCTGGTACTAACTGTCATACCTGCTGCAGAATCAAAGGCTCTCTCCTGGTACTAACTGTCATACCTGCTGCAGAATCAAAGGCTCTCTCCTGGTACTAACTGTCATACCTGCTGCAGAATCAAAGGCTCTCTCCTGGTACTAACTGTCATACCTGCTGCAGAATCAAAGGCTCTCTCCTGGTACTAACTGTCATACCTGCTGCAGAATCAAAGGCTCTCTCCTGGTACTAACTGTCATACCTGCTGCAGAATCAAAGGCTCTCTCCTGGTACTAACTGTCATACCTGCTGCAGAATCAAAGGCTCTCTCCTGGTACTAACTGTCATACCTGCTGCAGAATCAAAGGCTCTCTCCTGGTACTAACTGTCATACCTGCTGCAGAATCAAAGGCTCTCTCCTGGTACTAACTGTCATACCTGTTGCAGAATCAAAGGCTCTCTCCTGGTACTAACTGTCATACCTGTTGCAGAATCAAAGGCTCTCTCCTGGTACTAACTGTCATACCTGTTGCAGAATCAAAGGCTCTCTCCTGGTACTAACTGTCATACCTGCTGCAGAATCAAAGGCTCTCTCCTGGTACTAACTGTCATACCTGTTGCAGAATCAAAGGCTCTCTCCTGGTACTAACTGTCATACCTGCTGCAGAATCAAAGGCTCTCTCCTGGTACTAACTGTCATACCTGCTGCAGAATCAAAGGCTCTCTCCTGGTACTAACTGTCATACCTGCTGCAGAATCAAAGGCTCTCTCCTGGTACTAACTGTCATACCTGCTGCAGAATCAAAGGCTCTCTCCTGGTACTAACTGTCATACCTGCTGCAGAATCAAAGGCTCTCTCCTGGTACTAACTGTCATACCTGCTGCAGAATCAAAGGCTCTCTCCTGGTACTAACTGTCATACCTGTTGCAGAATCAAAGGCTCTCTCCTGGTACTGTCATACCTGCTGCAGAATCAAAGGCTCTCTCCTGGTACTAACTGTCATACCTGCTGCAGAATCAAAGGCTCTCTCCTGGTACTAACTGTCATACCTGCTGCAGAATCAAAGGCTCTCTCCTGGTACTAACTGTCATACCTGCTGCAGAATCAAAGGCTCTCTCCTGGTACTAACTGTCATACCTGTTGCAGAATCAAAGGCTCTCTCCTGGTACTAACTGTCATACCTGTTGCAGAATCAAAGGCTCTCTCCTGGTACTAACTGTCATACCTGTTGCAGAATCAAAGGCTCTCTCCTGGTACTAACTGTCATACCTGCTGCAGAATCAAAGGCTCTCTCCTGGTACTAACTGTCATACCTGTTGCAGAATCAAAGGCTCTCTCCTGGTACTAACTGTCATACCTGCTGCAGAATCAAAGGCTCTCTCCTGGTACTAACTGTCATACCTGCTGCAGAATCAAAGGCTCTCTCCTGGTACTAACTGTCATACCTGCTGCAGAATCAAAGGCTCTCTCCTGGTACTAACTGTCATACCTGCTGCAGAATCAAAGGCTCTCTCCTGGTACTAACTGTCATACCTGTTGCAGAATCAAAGGCTCTCTCCTGGTACTAACTGTCATACCTGCTGCAGAATCAAAGGCTCTCTCCTGGTACTAACTGTCATACCTGCTGCAGAATCAAAGGCTCTCTCCTGGTACTAACTGTCATACCTGCTGCAGAATCAAAGGCTCTCTCCTGGTACTAACTGTCATACCTGCTGCAGAATCAAAGGCTCTCTCCTGGTACTAACTGTCATACCTGTTGCAGAATCAAAGGATCTCTCCTGGTACTGTCATACCTGCTGCAGAATCAAAGGCTCTCTCCTGGTACTAACTGTCATACCTGCTGCAGAATCAAAGGCTCTCTCCTGGTACTAACTGCCAAGCTATGTGCATTCTCCAAACTCACATTTCGTCCAGATGCTGCCGAGTTCTTTGTCGAGAGTAGAAGTATTATGCCATAAAAGCTGGATAGTTTGGCCGGCCATACACATTTCAACACAATTTCCGTATTTGGATAAATGAGTCTATACTTTTTTAGCAACAAGAGGCCCTGTGATGTTAGGTCATAGCAAGTCTAGGAGTTACAGTATCCAGGCAGAAATACTGTGGCTGTTGTCAATGATGCTTCACTTGACTCATAATAATGGAGCTGCTTCGTTCTCTTCTTCTGATGCTCCGAAGTGGATAAGTGAATGTAGGTCTACTACCCCCTCTAGTGGTAGCCAGAGAGTTACAACGTTTTTCGGTGTCTTTTACCAAAGTGTACGCATGTCCGTATTCTCCTTACTGACACACAGGTATGGTACTTTTCCAAAGGCCCAACTTGAAGAGGCCGTAGTGCAACACTTAGTTCAAACTGAACCTCAACCCCTTTCCAAAGGCCCAACTTGAAGAGGCCGTAGTGCAACACTTAGTTCAAACTGAACCTCAACCCCTTTCCAAAGGCCCAACTTGAAGAGGCCGTAGTGCAACACTTAGTTCAAACTGAACCTCAACCCCTTTCCAAAGGCCCAACTTGAAGAGGCCGTAGTGCAACACTTAGTTCAAACTGAACCTCAACCCCTTTCCAAAGGCCCAACTTGAAGAGGCCGTAGTGCAACACTTAGTTCAAACTGAACCTCAACCCCTTTCCAAAGGCCCAACTTGAAGAGCCCGTAGTGCAACACTTAGTTCAAACTGAACCTCAACCCCTTTCCAAAGGCCCAACTTGAAGAGCCCGTAGTGCAACACTTAGTTCAAACTGAACCTCAACCCCTTTCCAAAGGCCCAACTTGAAGAGCCCGTAGTGCAACACTTAGTTCAAACTGAACCTCAACCCCTTTCCAAAGGCCCAACTTGAAGAGCCCGTAGTGCAACACTTAGTTCAAACTGAACCTCAACCCCTTTCCAAAGGCCCAACTTGAAGAGGCCGTAGTGCAACACTTAGTTCAAACTGAACCTCAACCCCTTTCCAAAGGCCCAACTTGAAGAGCCCGTAGTGCAACACTTATCATATTTTACAATCTATTTAATTTTTTGTTGTTGTTGATTTTATTTGATCTTTGAGAAACAATACAAAAGATACAAAATGCATCATACAAACATCAACGACATCACACCTTCCCAGACCCACTAGCTTCCCTTATCACTTTCTGCCACAGGGCCTCAAATTAAAATCTAATTGAATGTCTATAACAATAGTATAACGTTAGTGTGACCATTGACTGTCACATATTAGGCAACATTGTACATAAATCATCACAAATTAAAATGTCTCTCGAGACGTCAGTAGAACATCACTGATGAGCACATGTTTTCTAATACAACAACATAGCTTGCTCTGTGTGAGTAGGTTGGTGGGAGTCACACTACAGGCAATGTGCAGGCTCTGTTCAGGCTCTGTTCAGGCTCTGTTCAGGCTCTGTGCAGGCTCTGTGCAGGCTCTGTGCAGGCTCTGTTCAGGCTCTGTTCAGGCTCTGTTCAGGCTCTGTTCAGGCTCTGTTCAGGCACTGTTCAGGCTCTGTTCAGGCACTGTTCAGGCTCTGTTCAGGCTCTGTTCAGGCTCTGTGCAGGCTCTGTGCAGGCTCTGTGCAGGCTCTGTTCAGGCTCTGTTCAGGCACTGTTCAGGCTCTGTTCAGGCTCTGTTCAGGCTCTGTGCAGGCTCTGTGCAGGCTCTGTTCAGGCTCTGTTCAGGCTCTGTTCAGGCTCTGTTCAGGCTCTGTTCAGGCTCTGTCCAGGCTCTGTTCAGGCTCTGTTCAGGCTCTGTTCAGGCTGTGTGCAGGCTCTGTGCAGGCTCTGTGCAGGCTCTGTTCAGGCTCTGTTCAGGCTCTGTTCAGGCTCTGTTCAGGCTCTGTTCAGGCACTGTTCAGGCTCTGTTCAGGCACTGTTCAGGCTCTGTTCAGGCTCTGTGCAGGCTCTGTGCAGGCTCTGTGCAGGCTCTGTTCAGGCTCTGTTCAGGCACTGTTCAGGCTCTGTTCAGGCTCTGTTCAGGCTCTGTGCAGGCTCTGTGCAGGCTCTGTTCAGGCTCTGTTCAGGCTCTGTTCAGGCTCTGTTCAGGCTCTGTGCAGGCTCTGTTCAGGCTCTGTTCAGGCTCTGTTCAGGCTCTGTCCAGGCTCTGTTCAGGCTCTGTTCAGGCTCTGTTCAGGCACTGTTCAGGCTCTGTTCAGGCTCTGTTCAGGCTCTGTGCAGGCTCTGTTCAGGCTCTGTTCAGGCTCTGTGCAGGCTCTGTGCAGGCTCTGTTCAGGCTCTGTTCAGGCTCTGTTCAGGCTCTGTTCAGGCTCTGTTCAGGCTCTGTTCAGGCTCTGTTCAGGCTCTGTGCAGGCTCTGTTCAGGCTCTGTTCAGGCTCTGTTCAGGCTCTGTCCAGGCTCTGTTCAGGCTCTGTTCAGGCTCTGTGCAGGCTCTGTTCAGGCTCTGTTCAGGCTCTGTTCAGGCTCTGTCCAGGCTCTGTTCAGGCTCTGTTCAGGCTCTGTTCAGGCACTGTTCAGGCTCTGTTCAGGCTCTGTTCAGGCTCTGTGCAGGCTCTGTTCAGGCTCTGTTCAGGCTCTGTGCAGGCTCTGTGCAGGCTCTGTTCAGGCTCTGTTCAGGCTCTGTTCAGGCTCTGTTCAGGCTCTGTTCAGGCTCTGTGCAGGCTCTGTTCAGGCTCTGTTCAGGCTCTGTGCAGGCTCTGTGCAGGCTCTGTTCAGGCTCTGTCCAGGCTCTGTTCAGGCTCTGTTCAGGCTCTGTTCAGGCTCTGTTCAGGCTCTGTTCAGGCTCTGTAGGCTTTCAGCAACAACATGGATGGCAGCAGGTGGAACAGTACTGTAGTGTTTCATCCACCGCTCCAGTCCCCCCCCCCCCCCCCCCCCCCCCCCTGGGACACTCACAAGGTCACAGATCCACCGCTCCAGTCCACTCCCCCCTGGGACACTCACAAGGTCACAGTGTCATAGATCCACCGCTCCAGTCCACTCCCCCCCCGGGACACTCACAAGGTCACAGATCCACTGCTCCAGTCCACTCCCCCCTGGGACACTCACAAGGTCACAGTGTCATAGATCCACCGCTCCAGTCCACTCCCCCCTGGGACACTCACAAGGTCACAGTGTCATAGATCCACCGCTCCAGTCCACTCCCCCCTGGGACACTCACAGGGTCACAGTGTCATAGATCCACTGCTCCAGTCCACTCCCCCCTGGGACACTCACAGGGTCACAGTGTCATAGATCCACCGCTCCAGTCCACTCCCCCCCCGGGACACTCACAAGGTCACAGATCCACTGCTCCAGTCCACTCCCCCCTGGGACACTCACAAGGTCACAGTGTCATAGATCCACCGCTCCAGTCCACTCCCCCCTGGGACACTCACAGGGTCACAGTGTCATAGATCCACTGCTCCAGTCCACTCCCCCCTGGGACACTCACAGGGTCACAGTGTCATAGATCCACCGCTCCAGTCCACTCCCCCCCCGGGACACTCACAAGGTCACAGATCCACTGCTCCAGTCCACTCCCCCCTGGGACACTCACAAGGTCACAGTGTCATAGATCCACCGCTCCAGTCCACTCCCCCCTGGGACACTCACAGGGTCACAGTGTCATAGATCCACCGCTCCAGTCCACCCCCCCCCCCCCCCCCCCCCGGGACACTCACAAGGTCACAGATCCACCGCTCCAGTCCACTCCCCCCTGGGACACTCACAAGGTCACAGTGTCATAGATCCACCGCTCCAGTCCACTCCCCCCCCCCCCGGGACACTCCCAAGGTCACAGTGTCATAGATCCACCGCTCCAGTCCACTCCCCCCCCGGGACACTCACAAGGTCACAGATCCACCGCTCCAGTCCACTCCCCCCTGGGACACTCACAGGGTCACAGTGTCATAGATCCACCGCTACAGTCCACCCCCCCCCGGGACACTCACAAAGTCACAGTGTCATAGATCCACCGCTCCAGTCCACTCCCAAGGTCACAGTGTCACAGATCCACTGCCCCAGTCCACTCCTCCCCTGGGACACTCACAAGGTCACAGTGTCATAGAACCACTGGCATAGCACACACACAATATATATACATATATATTTTTCAAATCTTCTAAATACTTTGAATATGATTAATTTCCATGTCGGCTCTATGCCTGGAAATGCCCTGTCCTGAGCAAAGGATCCCAATTTCAAACTCCCCAAAATGATATAAAGAATGGTAATAATGGATATTAACTGAAACACGATCTTATGTAGTTTTATGCAAGAGCCCTCTGTGACTTAAATGGAACATATTTTAACAAAGATTCATATTCTATCGTAATCTAACGACAAGGGGTCCTTATGGCATAGCTGACCCTACTCAATCCTGATTCTTTTGAGATTTTAGACTAATCTGACGAGGTTCACCAAATCTCAGTTTTGAGTGAAATATTCTTTAAATTAGGTTTTAGAGTCATAAAGCAACGGAGTAAAACATCATTGCTACTGTGTATACCACTTGAATTAAGCATCCATTTTTGTCCACTGTTAGGCATCCATTTTTGTCCTCTCTGTTAGGCATCAACTCTGTCGGGTTTTCGTCTAACGTCAACTCCGTCAGAGTGCTGAAATTAATAATTTTCCATATTTTACAAACGTTTGTATTGAACTTGTATTTTTAGAGGCAGTATCAGTATGTGTTGCCAACTACATCAGTGGCTTGTCAACTCCGTCACTGACGACTGACCCCCTTAAGATTTTGTTGTTGTCGATATTCAGACAAAACATGTGCATTGTTCTGCAACAGATGGTTAAACAATTGTAATATTTGCTGAGTTAGACCTGGGGGTGATGTTAGTTTTATAAATGTTGTTTTATGTCTTAAATCCAGAAAACTAAACAAAAAGACGTTTGGAGATTTGTATTTGAATAATCTAATGTTAGAGAGAAACAATCCAAGGCCGTTTTAAACACGTAAGAATTGTAAATGAAAATGCCTTTTATGGTGTCTGACGGGAGTTGACAGAAATCCAGTTAGTTGCATTTGATGATTTATTAAAAATGTCATTAGGAAGTTATTCATTTACATGGTGTGATAGCTGATACTTTGGTCGATCAAAAACTATATTTCACATTTTGTTAATATTAAGACCAACATTCGTGGGAAAAAGTTGAGATTGTCCCGTCTTTCAAGAATCCCTGAGAACCAAAACAGCAACATGTTCTCTCAGCAGAATATGGAAAAGAGCATGAGATCAGCTATAAAAAAAGCTACTTAGCATTTTTTAAATTAAATTGCTCCTACCTTGTGGGGGGGGGGGGGGGGGGTCAGGGGGTTGAGAAACTGCGCTACACCACTACATAGGTCAATAGTACCTAAAGTCACACACACAAAAGGAGTGTGTGTTCTGCCTGTAACAGTCTCAGCTTCCCCTATTCCAGGGTTTCCCAGGTGGCGGCCCGCGGGTGGGTTTTATTTATTATATATATATATTTCTTTGTGGAATTGTTATTGTTGGACATTAAAGATTGTTGAAACACCAGGAAATCAGCTCCAAGTGATTTTAATTGAAGAAATCTGTTCCCAAGTATTCCCAGGCATAATGGAGAGAAGTGTGAACGTATACAAATGTGAACAAGGTTTGAAATGATTATGTTTCGTCAAACTATATCTGTTTGGGCATCTTGCGGTCAATTTGTGGTTTACAAATGAATTGTAATTGTGTTCCGGCCCCTCAACCATCCGTTCCAGAAAAGATCGTCCCGCGGCTGAATCTAGTTGATGATCCCTGCCTTATTCTGTCCTCTTCCAGGTAACACAGTGGCACACGCAGGTATCCATTCTTACACTCGCTCTGTTGTCCTTCCTCCTCTCTATGTCAGCAACACGTCTTCCTGTCTGTGATCACCGCTGGCCCGTTGATTGGTCGTGAGTTGGCTCGGAGCAGGACGCGGGGCGAGTCATTGTTGCTAGGGGCCTGTTGCCGGACGGCAGTGCCGTTGCGCGCCAGCAGCTCGCGGGCCATCATCATGAAGGCATCGTCCACATTCTGGGCCTCCTTAGCTGAGGTCTCTAACGCTGCCAGGATGCCTCTCTCCTCAGCCATACAGCATGCCTCCTGGAACAACACCTGACGCTCAGACTCCAGGTCAGACTTGTTACCTGGGAAGGAGAGAAATAGGTGTTTCAAGTTTTGTTTTTAGAACTGATTTGTCAAAAACACATTGATTTGACCTTTATTTGAATAGGAAGGGGTCAGGGGTTAAAGTATTTTAAAGGTTTGTACCTCTTTTCTGAGAGAGGCCCAGATTTTTTTTGTTTCAAATCTTTACATCTCAATTATAGAAATACAAAGGATAGAACAAACATTTCAATTCAAAACAATGGCCCATGCCACATAGCGTTAGCAAATGTTTTTGCTCCCACTCACCAATGAGACAGAGCACTACATTGGCCGCGCCGTACAGCTCCACCTCCCTGATCCAATTGGACACGGAGTCAAAGGTTCCGTGGCGTGTGATGTCATAGGCGATCATGGCGCCGTGGGCGCTGCGGTAGTAACTCTGGGTGATGGTCCGGAAACGCTCCTGTCCAGCCGTGTCCCATACCTGCATCTGTTTTACACAGACACACACGGAATTAGATAAATATCTCACACACAAACACAATGATCTCACAGTCTAATATACTCCTGGAGGGAACAACACAAACACAATGATCTCACAGTCTAATATTTTCCTGGAGGGAACGATACAAAACAATGATCTCACAGTCTAATATTCTCCTGGAGGGAACGATACAAAACAATGATCTCACAGTCTAATATACTCCTGGAGGGAACGATACAAAACAATGATCTCACAGTCTAATATACTCCTGGAGGGAACGATACAACACAATGATCTCACAGTCTAATATACTCCTGGAGGGAACAATACAACACAATGATCTCACAGTCTAATATACTCCTGGAGGGAACAATACAACACAATGATCTCACACTCCTGGAGGGAACGATACAAAACAATGATCTCACAGTCTAATATACTCCTGGAGGGTACAATACAACACAATGATCTCACAGTCTAATATACTCCTGGAGGGAACAATACAACACAATGATCTCACAGTCTAATATACTCCTGGAGGGAACAATACAACACAATGATCTCACACTCCTGGAGGGAACGATACAAAACAATGATCCCACAGTCTAATATACTCCTGGAGGGAACAATACAACACAATGATCTCACAGTCTAATATACTCCTGGAGGGAACAATACAACACAATGATCTCACAGTCTAATATACTCCTGGAGGGAACGATACAAAACAATGATCTCACAGTCTAATATACTCCTGGAGGGAACAATACAACACAATGATCTCACAGTCTAATATACTCCTGGAGGGAACAATACAACACAATGATCCCACAGTCTAATATTCTCCTGGAGGGAACGATACAAAACAATGATCTCACAGTCTAATATTCTCCTGGAGGGAACGAAACAAAACAATGATCTCACAGTCTAATATTCTCCTGGAGGGAACAACACAACACAATGATCCCACAGTCTAATATACTCCTGGAGGGAACAATACAACACAATGATCTCACAGTCTAATATACTCCTGGAGGGAACAATACAACACAATGATCTCACAGTCTAATATACTCCTGGAGGGAACAACACAAACACAATGATTTCACAGTCTAATATACTCCTGGAGGGAACAACACAAACACAATGATCTCACAGTCTAATATTCTCCTGGAGGGAACAATACAAACTCTGTGTGAAGGCAGCACTACTGAAATGACACCTTAACAAAATGATGATGTACTGTAAATGTTAAAAAAGGCTGCAATATGCCACTGTGTGTCTCAGGTATCTCCTTCAGCCTCCGCCTGATCTGCTCCTCTCTTCATGTTAGCATAGCAACAACTGCCATAGCAACCTGACACACCTGGCACCAGAGTTCCTAAACTCCCATGCTCACCTGGTCTTCCCTGCATTGGTTTCTTTATCACTGTCCTCACAGACTTTATCTTTGTCTTCCTCTAAAACCCCCAATTACATCCTTTCATCTCTCTTTCTCCTAATCATCCACACAACATGTACACAAGCACAGGAGAACATGTTGTTTATATGCTTCCAAAAGCTACTGTAGGGATGATCTGTTTTGATTCGTACGTGCTGTAGTTCTAATGCAGTAAACATGTCTCTGCCACTGGCTTTGGGAGGGATAGCTTATATACAGTATGTGTGCAGTGATGTACAGGGGATATCCACTGGCTTTGGGTGGGATAGCTTATATACAGTATGTGTGCAGTGATGTACAGGGGATATCCACTGGCTTTGGGTGGGATAGCTTATATACAGTATGTGTGCAGTGATGTACAGGGGATTTCCACGGGTTCCTGTGTTTAACAATGACACACCTCTATAGGGAGGGAAGCAAAAAACACCCTGCAACTCCATTTATGCCTGGAGCAAGAGCACTGCCTGGAGCAAGAGCACTGCCTGGAGCAAGAGCACTGGCGTAAGAGCACTGCCTGGAGCAAGAGCACTGCCTGGAGCAAGAGCACTGCCTGGAGCAAGAGCACTGGCATAAGAGCACTGCCTGGAGCAAGAGCACTGCCTGGAGCAAGAGCACTGCCTGGAGCAAGAGCACTGGCGTAAGAGCACTGCCTGGAGCAAGAGCACTGCCTGGAGCAAAAACACTGCCTGGAGCAAAAACACTGCCTGGAGCAAGGGCACTGCCTGGAGCAAGAGCACTGGCGTAAGAGCACTGCCTGGAGCAAGAGCACTGCCTGGAGCAAGGGCACTGCCTGGAGCAAGGGCACTGCCTGGAGCAAGAGCACTGGCGTAAGAGCACTGCCTGGAGCAAGGGCACTGCCTGGAGCAAGAGCACTGGCGTAAGAGCACTGCCTGGAGCAAAAACACTGCCTGGAGCAAGGGCACTGCCAGGAGCAAGAGCACTGGCGTAAGAGCACTGCCTGGAGCAAAAACACTGCCTGGAGCAAGGGCACTGCCTGGAGCAAGGGCACTGCCTGGAGCAAGGGCACTGCCTGGAGCAAGAGCACTGCCTGGAGCAAAATCACTGCCTGGAGAAAGGGCACTGCCTGGAGCAAGAGCACTGGCGTAAGAGCACTGCCTGGAGCAAGAGCACTGCCTGGAGCAAGGGCACTGCCTGGAGCAAGGGCACTGCCTAGAGCAAGAGCACTGGCGTAAGAGCACTGCCTGGAGCAAGGGCACTGCCTGGAGCAAGAGCACTGGCGTAAGAGCACTGCCTGGAGCAAAAACACTGCCTGGAGCAAGGGCACTGCCTGGAGCAAGGGCACTGCCAGGAGCAAGAGCACTGGCGTAAGAGCACTGCCTGGAGCAAGGGCACTGCCTGGAGCAAGGGCACTGCCTGGAGCAAGGGCACTGCCTGGAACAAGGGCACTGCCTGGAGCAAGGGCACTGCCTGGAGCAAGAGCACTGCCTGGAGCAAGGGCACTGCCTGGAGCAAGAGCACTGCCTGGAGCAAGGGCACTGCCTGGAGCAAGGGCACTGCCTGGAGCAAGAGCACTGCCTGGAGCAAGAGCACTGCCTGGAGCAAGAGCACTGCCTGGAGCAAGGGCACTGCCTGGAGCAAGGGCACTGCCTGGAGCAAGGGCACTGCCTGGAGCAAGGGCACTGCCTGGAGCAAGAGCACTGCCTGGAGCAAGAGCACTGCCTGGAGCAAGAGCACTGCCTGGAGCAAGGGCACTGCCTGGAGCAAGGGCACTGCCGTTGTCATGCAAAGTGATAAAGAAACTAAATATAACTCTTTACCGTTAAATAACATCCATGTTCCTGTCAGTAAATACAACTCTTTACAGTTAAATAATATCCATGTTCCTGTCAGTAAATACAACTCTTTACAGTTAAATAATATCCATGTTCCTGTCAGTAAATACAACTCTTTACAGTTAAATAACATCCATGTTCCTGTCAGTAAATACAACTCTTTACAGTTAAATAATATCCATGTTCCTGTCAGTAAATACAACTCTTTACAGTTAAATAATATCCATGTTCCTGTCAGTAAATACAACTCTTTACAGTTCAATAATATCCATGTTCCTGTCAGTAAATACAACTCTTTACAGTTAAATAATATCCATGTTCCTGTCAGTAAATACAACTCTTTACAGTTCAATAATATCCATGTTCCTGTCAGTAAATACAACTCTTTACAGTTAAATAATATCCATGTTCCTGTCAGTAAATACAACTCTTTACAGTTAAATAACATCCATGTTCCTGTCAGTAAATACAACTCTTTACAGTTAAATAATATCCATGTTCCTGTCAGTAAATACAACTCTTTACAGTTAAATAATATCCATGTTCCTGTCAGTAAATACAACTCTTTACAGTTAAATAACATCCATGTTCCTGTCAGTAAATACAACTCTTTACAGTTAAATAATATCCATGTTCCTGTCAGTAAATACAACTCTTTACAGTTAAATAACATCCATGTTCCTGTCAGTAAATACAACTCTTTACAGTTAAATAATATCCATGTTCCTGTCAGTAAATACAACTCTTTACAGTTAAATAATATCCATGTTCCTGTCAGTAAATACAACTCTTTACAGTTAAATAATATCCATGTTCCTGTCAGTAAATACAACTCTTTACAGTTAAATAATATCCATGTTCCTGTCAGTAAATACAACTCTTTACAGTTAAATAACATCCATGTTCCTGTCAGTAAATACAACTCTTTACAGTTAAATAATATCCATGTTCCTGTCAGTAAATACAACTCTTTACAGTTAAATAATATCCATGTTCCTGTCAGTAAATACAACTCTTTACAGTGGAATAATATCCATGTTCCTGTCAGTAAATACAACTCTTTACAGTTAAATAACATCCATGTTCCTGTCAGTAAATACAACTCTTTACAGTTAAATAATATCCATGTTCCTGTCAGTAAATACAACTCTTTACAGTTAAATAACATCCATGTTCCTGTCAGTAAATACAACTCTTTACAGTTAAATAATATCCATGTTCCTGTCA
This sequence comes from Oncorhynchus mykiss, assembly GCF_013265735.2. Classification (NCBI taxonomy): domain Eukaryota; kingdom Metazoa; phylum Chordata; class Actinopteri; order Salmoniformes; family Salmonidae; genus Oncorhynchus; species Oncorhynchus mykiss. The sequence continues at coordinate 11,280,686 of NC_048585.1, forward strand.
GTAAATACAACTCTTTACAGTTAAATAACATCCATGTTCCTGTCAGTAAATACAACTCTTTACAGTTAAATAACATCCATGTTCCTGTCAGTAAATACAACTCTTTACAGTTAAATAACATCCATGTTCCTGTCAGTAAATACAACTCTTTACAGTTAAATAATATCCATGTTCTTGTCAGTAAATACAACTCTTTACAGCAGAATAATATCCATGTTCCTGTCAGTAAATACAACTCTTTACAGTTAAATAACATCCATGTTCCTGTCAGTAAATACAACTCTTTACAGTTAAATAATATCCATGTTCCTGTCAGTAAATACAACTCTTTACAGTTAAATAATATCCATGTTCCTGTCAGTAAATACAACTCTTTACAGTTAAATAATATCCATGTTCCTGTCAGTAAATACAACTCTTTACAGTTAAATAACATCCATGTTCCTGTCAGTAAATACAACTCTTTACAGTTAAATAATATCCATGTTCCTGTCAGTAAATACAACTCTTTACAGCAGAATAATATCCATGTTCCTGTCAGTAAATACAACTCTTTACAGTTAAATAATATCCATGTTCCTGTCAGTAAATACAACTCTTTACAGTTAAATAACATCCATGTTCCTGTCAGTAAATACAACTCTTTACAGTTAAATAATATCCATGTTCCTGTCAGTAAATACAACTCTTTACAGCAGAATAATATCCATGTTCCTGTCAGTAAATACAACTCTTTACAGTTAAATAATATCCATGTTCCTGTCAGTAAATACAACTCTTTACAGTTCAATAATATCCATGTTCCTGTCAGTAAATACAACTCTTTACAGTTAAATAACATCCATGTTCCTGTCAGTAAATACAACTCTTTACAGTTAAATAACATCCATGTTCCTGTCAGTAAATACAACTCTTTACAGTTAAATAATATCCATGTTCCTGTCAGTAAATACAACTCTTTACAGTTAAATAATATCCATGTTCCTGTCAGTAAAAAGTACAAGCAGACTGAATAAATGCTGTTTGCATTGATCTCTGTCTCTTTGTGTGGTTACAGTTGTCACGTGGAGTTATGTGTGTGGTACAGGGATAGCAACAATGGTCTAGTGTTGTCATCATGCATGATTTGCATTCGTTCTGATGTGCGGTCAGTTGAGGCAACAAAGCCCTATTCACACAGAGTGGCCATAAACCAAATGACACCCTATTCCCTATATAGTGCACTACTTTCGACCAGAGACATGGGCCCTGGTCAAAAGTAGTGCACTAGATAAGGAATAGGGTGCGCTCTGGGACAGAGCCCCAGACTAAGATACATTCTGAAGCCATCCACTTGCCTGCTCTTCCTTCCTTCCTGTGTCAAAGGTCAGTTGGTTGAGGATACGGTCAGTAACACAGAATGAAATAGAACCCATTCTAGAATGAAGGAGGTATATGACACACAGTAGGCCCCTCTAGTAATAATGTTACTATACCTCTTAAACAAAATGGTGCTATCTACCACTGAAAATTGTTATTTGGCTGTCCCCATAGAACCCTATTTGGTTCTTTCCACAGAGGGTTCTACATGGAACCAAAAAGGGTTCTCCTACGGGGACAGTGGAAGAATACTTTTGTGACCCTTTTTTCTAAGAGTGGTTGGTAAGAGGAAGAGGCCGCACCATAAATACCTTCCTATCGCCTCTCTTGTCTGGCAGGTTTGGGGAACAATACAGTTAGCATGTGTTGGTAGAGTAGGGAGGGAGGGGCCCTCCAGCTACAAAATCATTTCAACTTAAAGTATCTTTAATGTATTTAAACCTACACTCTTAGAAAAAAGGGTTCCAAAAGAGTTCTTCGGCTGACCCATAGGAGAACCCTTTTTGATTCCAGTTAGAACCGTTTTTGGCTCCAGGTAGAACCATCTGTAGAGAGGGTTCTACATGGAACACAAAGCATTCTACCTGCAACCAAAAAGCCTTTAAGGTTCTAGAATCTAGATAGCAAACAAAATGATAAGAGTGTAGCCAGCCCCTCATAGAGGTTTCCTATTCAAGCATACAGTAGTTTGACCTCAATAGGTACTTAAGGCTTACTCTCACTTTTCTCATTGAAGTTTAAAAATAAATAGTGACGTTTTTGGTCAGGGAAGAGAAAGAGGAATGGCTGATGTGTTGTAGGAGAACCAGAAAGGCGAGTCCCTCATGAAATGCCGGTCCAACTTGTGTTAAGTGTCAACTTAATTAAGGCCTGCAAAGCCTTCTTGACAGTATCACAAGACAACAGCTGTGTTTTACACCAACCACCCCAATGGCCTCCAAACTGAAGTATTCAGACAGCAACACTTTGACATTTCAGTTATACGTTATGTGTATAGTCAACAACAGAAGATGTGTTGTAGATGTTCAAACTATCAACACACTACCAACTGCAGCTCTGTTGCTATGCAACAGCTTGCTGGAGTGACAGTGACTGTAGGGTTAGGGTTAGGTTTAGGCTGACTTTCACTGAACCCTTTAAGTTCTATAAAAGCACCATTTCTCCTAAAGGTTTGAGGCTGACTTCCTTACCTTAATTTTCTTGCCCTCGATGTCCACTGTCCGCACGGTGAAGTCCACTCCTATGGTGTTCTGTTGCCTCTCTGAGAACTGTCCTGACTTGAAGCTCTGGACCACGCAGGTCTTGCCCACGTTAGAATCTCCAATCAGGATGATCTTGAACAGGAAATCAAAGGATTCGTCCTGCTGCTCCACTCCTCCAGTTGGCTGTTGCATCGTGAAGAGGAGTGGGCTGTCTGGGCCTGGGAGCCACACCAAGACACTGACTTAGTGTCACGTCACAATGCTATGACTATGTTATAACTGTGTTATAAGCAAGTGAGTGATGTCTGCCTTACAATGCTATCCCGTGATGGTTGTTGCTAGGTTATAATCCCAGATGACCTAGGGTCTCTTGTTGACTTGTACCTGTCGCTTCGTGACTCCTAAATCCTCCCTGGCCAGAGAAGGCTCTTCCATATACAGTAGCTTCAGTACTGTAGTAGGTCACAGCACAAGTGTGGAAAATAGCATTCTTTAGTTGATCAGGTGTGATACAGGATTTCCTTCTGGCCATATAACCACCTCGGAGCTGAGAACGGAGCCCAGAATGTTCCCTCCAATCAGGCCTCTCTCCGCCCCGTACATCCACCAGGTGAGGATAACAGCGGCTCAATTCTCCAGAAAGAAAGCATTCCCTTTCTGCTCCCGACCAGCCTCCTCTCAGGTGTTGCCCCAGTTCATTTCCAATGGCAACAGAGTGCACTGAACAGCCAGTAGTAAGCACTACTCTTCCACACAGAATAAGAAACAGATTGAGTCTCCTTTACACTGTCAAAAGAGCTGCCTTTTTCTCCTCCAGATTGTCTTTGTTAGTGGATGTTACTTTCTCTTCCTCCATCCACCTGTTGCCTTCCCGCCCTCATTAGGTTTTTCCGTCTCTTTCTACCAATTTAATCCCGCCCTACCTGCTAATCGTCACGTGAGCTCCCACCTGTGGTATTGTGGGAAATGTAGTGTTTCAGTTCTCATTGACATTGCTCTCAAAACCTGGATACAATTTGTTAAAAATATTTTGTTTAAACACTTTCCAAATTAAATAGATACCAAAAATAGATACTAAAACAGAAAGACCGTTTTGATGTATTATAATTATATATCATGTTATCATTATTGTCTTTAACTGTGAGAAAAACAACTTTCAGTATTTATGGAAACTCTGCCTCACATTCTATTCAATGTTGGAACTCAGAACTGTAAAGCAGTTGTTTTGAATGAAACATTCTATTCAAATGACTAGCATCTTCCAGAACACTTCAATCAAAACATTCTCCACCACAACATAACTCCGGCTTGTGGATTGGTGGAGCAATGGCTTGGCTACCTTTGCAGAGTCTTGGGGACAGTGACAGAGAGTACGAGATGACGAGTGTTGATCTCCAGGGGGAGAAAAGGAAAGAGTTTCGGGGGGAAAGAAAACATCAAAATAAAATGAAAGAAAAGTTAAAAGTAGAAGAAAATGACTTTCAGAAGAAGAGGGAACAGATGGATGAAGAGGAGAATAAATAGAGGGGAACTGGATGAGAAAGAAAGGCTGGAGCTTGCAGTAGACCAGGCAAGACAAGCAGCGAGGGAGTGTGATCCAATAAGATCTGTGATACAGAAAGAGACAGAGAATCAGGAAGAAAAAAGGAAGAATGGAGTGCAGAGATAAGGCAGTCTGAGAGACGGAGAGACAGAGAGAAGAAGGTACATCTGAAGCAAGATGGGGAGTTGGAAGGGCATCTAATTAAGATGGAGAGAGAGAAGGTTGTTAGAGGCAGAGTTGAAGAGGACAAGAGAAGAGAAGGAGGAGGTAGAGCTGGAGAAGGATAGAGAGAAAAGGTGCATGTGGAGATGGTGAGAGCAGAAGGGAAGGAAGAGAGAGAGAAACAGTGCATGTGGAGATGGAGAGAGCTGAGAAGAAGGAGGAGGTAGAGCTGGAGAAGGATAGAGAGAAAAGGTGCATGTGGAGATGGAGAGAGCAGAAGGGAAGGAAGAGAGAGAGAAACAGTGCATGTGGAGATGGAGAGAGCAGAAGGGAAGGAAGAGAGAGAGAAACAGTGCATGTGGAGATGGAGAGAGCTGAGAAAAAGGAGGAGGTATAGCTGGAGAAGGATAGAGAGAAACAGTGCATGTGGAGATGGAGAGAGCAGAAGGGAAGGAAGAGAGAGAGAAACAGTGCACAGTGGCGATGGAGAGAGCTGAGAAGGAGGAGGATGTAGAGCTGGAGAAGGAGAGAGAAACAGTGCATGTGGAGATGGAGAGGGCAGAAGGGAAGGAAGAGAGAGAGAAACAGTGCATGTGGAGATGGAGAGAGCAGAAGGGAAGGAAGAGAGAGAGAAACAGTGCACAGTGGCGATGGAGAGAGCTGAGAAGGAGGAGGTAGAGCTGGAGAAGGATAGAGAGAAACAGTGCACAGTGGCGATGGAGAGAGCTGAGAAGGAGGAGGTAGAGCTGGAGCTGGAGAAGGAGAGAGAAAAAACATGCACAGAGAGATAACCAGGAGAAGGAAAATTAGGTGATAGATTTAGAGGATAACAGAGATAACCAGGAGAAGGAAAAGGAGGTGATAGATTTAGAGGATAACAGAGTTAACCAGAAGAAGCTTTGGTTAGAGTGGAACAGCTACAGAGATAGATACGCTGGAGGACCAGCTATAGCTGGAGGACCGTCAGGAAAGTATGTTGGGGGCAATGGTGAGGTTTAGGAGCGTGAGAAAGATGATAAATGAATTGTAAAAGAAAGAGATAGAGGACAGAGAGTGGATAAAAGAGGAGAGCAAGGCAGCGCAGGGGGAGATTGAGTCACTCAGCAAACTCCTGGATCTAGAGGGAGGGAGAGAACTGGAGAAGATGGAGGAGAAGAACAAGAAGAGAGAAGAGTGGGTAATGGACCTGGATGAGCAGAGAGTGGGACAGGAGGGAGAGGAGGAAAGAGGGGGTGGAGCACTGAGAGAAATGCAATTAAGGAAGAGAACATGCATCTGAGAGAGACTATTGACGTGCTTAATACCATCATTGACTTGCAGGACATGAAAAGCAATGGAAACACAACCATGCACCAGTAGTAAAGACTCTTCTTAATCTAGGTTATTGGATAGTCCATCTGTAGATGCTCTTCAGATCCTCAAACAGATGACGGATCTTAATTTGATCATCCTGTTGTTGATGAGAATTTTCCTGCACATCAGAAAATGCAGACTTGTAGTGTATTCAAGGTTTAAAAAAGTATTCTAAAGTTTGTAATTTCCACTTAAAAAATGTCAGACTTGATTTGCCCTGATGAAAAATGTACCAACCCCTACAAAAAATGTCCATTAATTATGATCCACATCATAATTTAAATGTTTTCCTGCTGTGAAAAACAGGGGATAACAAACAAACTATCTGTTCATAGCAACTGCTTGCTAAAGTTACGGTTAGGGAAAGGTTTAAAATAAGGATTAGGGTTAAGGTTAGAGTTAGGGTTTGTAGACAGATGAAATGCTACTGATAGAAGTATCTGTAGAAGTATCAGGGGCCCTTCTTAGCCTGGGAACCAGTCTGTTTGTGCCATCATGCCTCTGCTTGTCATGCCAAACACATGATAACACAAACAGATCTGGGAACAGGCTAGGCCCCTCTCTCTAGGATGTGTGCATCTAACTAACTTGATGAGTTAATATCTACTGCCCTCCTGTGATTTTACAGTAAAATGCAGGACATTTGGGGAGCCATGACAATGGAACCACAGCATCGCAGAACGTTGCCAAGGAAACTTCTGCCACACAGGCAAATAGAACAAAGTAGTTTATTGAATGAACGTAAAATGATATTATGAGTATGTACTACAGTAGCCTGGGTGCCAGTCTGTTGAGTGAACATTCCACCCCTTGTACTTCGTGTCACATGCCAAATGTTTAGCATGACAAGGAGTGGCAAGGAGTGGAATGATAGCTAAAGTGGTACAACCACTGGTCTAATCTCATACAGTTTAGAGTCCTTCATTACGTCTTCATTGTTTTAATCAACTTTTCCCCCTGTGTCAGACTGTATTCAGTGGGAAGAAAGAGAAAGACAAGTTGAAGAAACAAGAGAAGGGGGAGAGGAAGAGAAAGGAAGCAGAGACAAAGACAGAGAAGGCAGAACCAGAAGAGGAGAGAGAAAGAGCTGAGGGAGTGTGAAAGACAGGATGAGAGGAGAAAACAGGAGGAGAAGAGGGTGAAACAGGGAAAGAAGAGAGGAAGAGAGGAGGATGAGGAGAGAACAGGAGGAAAAGTGGAAGAGAGAGGAGGATGAGAGGAGAGAACAGGAGGAAAAGAGGAAGAGAGAGGAGGATGAGAGGAGAGAACAGGAGGAAAAGAGGAAGAGAGAGGAGGATGAGAGGAGAGAACAGGAGGAAAAGAGGAAGAGAGATGAGGATGAGAGGAGAGAACAGGAGGAAAAGAGGAAGAGAGAGGAGGATGAGAGGAGAGAACAGGAGGAAAAGACGAAGAGAGATGAGAACAGGAGGAAAAGAAGAAGAGAGATGAGGATGAGGAGAGCACAGGATGAAAAGAGGAAGAGAGAGGAGGATGAGAGGAGAGAACAGGATGAAAAGAGGAAGAGAGAGGAGGATGAGAGGAGAGAACAGGATGAAAAGAGGAAGAGAGAGGAGGATGAGAGGAGAGAACAGGAGGAAAAGAGGAAGAGAGAGGAGGATGAGAGGAGAGAACAGGAGGAAAAGAGGAAGAGAGAGAAGGATGAGAGGAGAGAACAGGATGAAAAGAGGAAGAGAGAGGAGGATGAGAGGAGAGAACAGGATGAAAAGAGGAAGAGAGAGGAGGATGAGAGGAGAGAACAGGATGAAAAGAGGAAGAGAGAGAAGGATGAGAGGAGAGCACAGGATGAAAAGAGGAAGAGAGGAGGATGAGAGGAGAGAACAGGAGGAAAAGAGGAAGAGCGGAGGATGAGAGGAGAGAACAGGAGGAAAAGAGGAATATTTTTAAGAGATGTTGGTTGTCGAATAAAAGGAACATAATGTTAAAAGATGCTTGTCCCTTTATTCAAGACACTGTAACCAACACTGAGGCACTACAATGGTTAAATGGTTAATCAGTTGAACAGTAATACTTTGGACAACACAGTAGAGATGTCTAATGTCTAATAATGTCCTGAGTTGTCCTTTCATGTGTGTTATGAGTATGTACATAATATGGATGCATTGCTAGCCTGATCCCAGATATGTTTGTGGTCTGGCCAATGACAACTCCATTGCTGTCATTGCCAAGCCAACTCTTTGTCACCCATTGTCATGTTTGGCTTGACACAAATGAGTGACCGGAGTTGTCATGATGGCACAAACAGACTGGCACTCAGGCTAGTGCATTGAGTATCCTTCATAAGAGGACCATTTCATGTCAGACACTCTCTGCTGTGTCACACAGCTCTCTGTATTGAGGTGGTTGAAAGGTGAAGATCACAGGTGGCACATCAACCTTTCTTCTCATCTGGCAGAGTATTGTGATGGCCAGGACAACTCCAACATCCTGAGGACCAGACACACAGTAATGGTTCAGTCAGGATTGACGGAGCAGGTGACCAGATGCTGAGTGTAAGAGATGATGGTTCAGTCTAATAGGCCTACACTCAAAACCTATGGTAAAAAAAAGAGTAGGGAACAGCGTTTGGTTCAATTAAGTTTTAAATTCAGGTAGAGTCAATTGAAATTCACTTCCTGAATTGAAAAATCCACATAAAAAACTATGGACAATTTTCAAATAGCCTAACCTAAACGGAGGTCAATCAAATAGCCTAACCTAAACGGAGGTCAATCAAATAGCCTGACCTAAACGGAGGTCAATCAAATAGCCTAACCTAAACGGAGGTCAATCAAATAGCCTGACCTAAACGGAGGTCAATCAAATAGCCTAACCTAAACGGAGGTCAATCAAATAGCCTAACCTAAACGGAGGTCAATCAAATAGCCTGACCTAAACGGAGGTCAATCAAATAGCCTAACCTAAACGGAGGTCAATCAAATAGCCTGACCTAAACGGAGGTCAATCAAATAGCCTGACCTAAACGGAGGTCAATCAAATAGCCTAACCTAAACGGAGGTCAATCAAATAGCCTAACCTAAACGGAGGTCAATCAAATAGCCTAACCTAAACGGAGGTCAATCAAATAGCCTGACCTAAACGGAGGTCAATCAAATAGCTTGACCTAAACGGAGGTCAATCAAATAGCCTAACCTAAACGGAGGTCAATCAAATAGAAAATTTGCTGTCATTATAACAAACAACATATTCTAAAACCAGGACAGGTCAAAGTGAAATGAATAATCACAGCTGTTGTCCAGGAGTTTCATCCCGTTGTCAAGATCAGTGGTTTCAGGTTTGTATCTGTCCATTTTTGACAAGCTGATCACAGTGAAAACTAAAATATTGACAATGGGCTCCTGAGAACTCCTGATAAAGTTGGGTAGCTGATATTCAGGGCTTAAATTGCCAAATTGGTTAGTCACAGGAATCAGGACTAATAAAGCCAATGTTTTCCAAAGGTGGGCCTACCACATGGATGGGCATTCATACAATTCCATTGCGGGCGACATGGTAAGCTACACCCCACACCCCAGTAAGCCCGAGACGACATATTTGTTTTGGTTTTGGTCTTTTTTTGGTCCTGTTCGGATGTCGTTTTTATGTGTTTTACAAAACGGTAGGCTTACCACATACGATGCATTCAGAGAGTATTCACACCCTTTGACTTTTTCAAAATGTTATGTTACAGCCTTATTCAAAAAAATTATTAAATTGTTTTTTTCCCTCATCAATCTACACACAATATCCCATAATGACAAAGCAACATTTTTGGGGGAAAATGTTCCTAATTTATTAAAAATAAAAAACTGAATGAACACATTTCCATAGGTATCCAGACCCTTTACTCAGTACTTTGTTGAAGCACCTTTGGCAGTAATTACAGTCTCAAGTCTTCTTGGATATAACACTACAATATTTGGGGAGTTTCTCCCATTCTTCTCTGCAGATCCTCTCAAGCTCTGTCAGGTTGGATAGCGCTGCACAGCTATTTTCAGGTCTCTCCAGAGATGTTAGATCGGGTTCAAGTCTGGGCTCTCACTGGGCCCCTCGAGGACATTCAGAGACTTGTCCCAAAGCCACTCCTACGTTGTCTTGGCTATGTGCTTAGGCTCGTTGTCCTGTTGGAAGCTGAACCTTCGCCCCAGTCTGAGATCCTGAGGGCTCTGGAGCAGATTTTCATCAAGGATCCCTGTGCACTTTGCTCCGTTCATCTTTCCCTCGATGCTGACTAGTCTCTCAGTCCCTGGACTGAAAAACATCCCCACAGCATGATGCTGCCACTGCCATGCTTCACAGTAGGGATGATGCCAGGTTTCCTCCAGACGTGATGCTTGGCATTCAGGCCATAGAGTTCAATCTTGATTTCATCAGACCAGATAATCTTGTTTCTCATGGTAAGAGTCCTTTAGATGCCTTTTGGCAAACTCCAAACGTAAGTCTGGCCACTCTATCATAAAGGCCTGATTGGTGAAGTGCTGCAGATGGTTATCCTTCTGGAAGGTTTTCCCATTTCCACAGAGGAACTTTAGAGGTCTGTCAGAGTGACCATTGTGTTCTTGGTCACTTCCCTGACCTAAGCCCTTCTCCCCCAATTACTCAGTTTGGCTGGGCGGTTCTAGGAAGAGTCTTGGTGGTTCCACACTTCTTCCATTTAAGAATGATGGATGCCATTGTGTCCTTGGGGACCTTGAATGGACCAGATCCATTTTAGAATAATGCTGTAACGTAATTTTGGGGGGAAAAAGATTAGGGGTCTGAATACTTTCCGAATGCACTGTAGATGGGCATTCATAAAATTCAATTTCAGGCCAAACTGTAGGCTTCAGGTGACACCTTTTATACAACTTTATTTGCAGCAGTTCAGGACCGGCCTTGATTTCCACATCCAACATTTGTTTTGGTCCAGACCAAATCTGAACCAATCATGTTTGGTTCAGATTCTGTCCGGTCTGGACCAGCCTTGATTTGGCCCAAACATAGATTTCTATAAATGACTTATTCTCAACTTTCATTCAGAACCAACAATGTGCATGATTTCAACATGTGTAAAATACACATCTTCAACATGTGTAAAATCTTCAACTTTCATTCATCTGTCTTTTAGACGGCATTTTGCTTACGGGACTATTCTAGTTTTGCGGGGTTGGTATTTTTTGGTCTTGCCTATGGAGGCAGAATGGCAAGGCTCGGCCCTAGTTAAATAGTACAGAAATATATTAGAAATGCATACCCATAATGCTGTCAGTGCTACTAATGTTCCTATTCCCAGGCTGATTGCATAGCTCTCGACAGAGATCAGGATGGGAAGACATGGCTGAAAATGAACAATTAAGAGTTTGTCATTTTGTGTGAAAAACAAGAGTATACAGCTCTGTATTATATCAGAACTTAAACAAACATCAGTTTATTGTATCAATGAGTACTGTACAAGTCATCTCTATAGAGCCAACTAGAATTATGATATTCTAGTGGATACACAGCTGCCAGCAAAACACTTTGAGCAAAATTACGAGCAAAACAGTTTAGTTGCACCCTCTTGACAGCAGATGCATTTTAAAAATGGTGTAATTCTGCGCATTTTAACTTGGGGTGTAGAGAAAATGTTGCCGTTTTAAAGCAAGTTTGCTGCAATTCTATACATTTTGCCATGGGGCAGAGGAAAATGAGCTGTTTTACAGATAATTTCCTGCAATTCTACACATTTTGCCATGGGGCAGAGGAAAATGAGCTGTTTCACAGATAATTTCCTGCAATTCTACACATTTTGCCATGGGGCAGAGGAAAATGAGCTGTTTCACAGATAATTTCCTGCAATTCTACACATTTTGCCATGGGGCAGAGGAAAATGAGCTCTTTTACAGATAATTTCCTGCAATTCTACACATTTTGCCATGGGGCAGAGGAAAATGAGCTCTTTTACAGATAATTTCCTGCAATTCTACAAATTTTTTCCATGGGGTGGTGAGAAATGTATGCCGTTTTTAATATGACATCATAGTGAGACTGACTAACCACATCAATGAGGGCCCCATGGGTAGTAATTTGACCACGATAACAGGTTTAGATAACTGTCTGCTAACCTAATTTAGCCATCTAAAAGATATTATCTGACATGGGCTAGTTGATCTGAGGGCTAGTTGATCTGAGGGCCTTCAAAATGGCCGCCAGTTGCCCATCCCTGGTGTAGTGGAATGGCATGTTTTTACCTTTTCATATACCAGCATGTGTTCATCCATTAATCCCTTGTGGTCATCATCCTCAGACATATCACTGTTGGGATAGTGAATAACAAATCTTGTATTGTTACCACGAGCAACCTGAAATAGAATGTGAGATGGTTTAAAACAGTGCTTTACTTTAGCTGCATGATTTCTTACTAGGCTACAGCATGGCAGCCATTATGTGTCTGGTTCAAATGTGTTCTATGGTATTTGTTGGTCTTTTAGAGTATTGTCATGTACATCTTCCTCAGTTTATTTATGGTTGTATTGTCACTGTCCTTTATCGTCTCTTTTTTTATTTTGGTTTTAAAAACACATTTTAAAGATAATAGAATAAAAAAAATGTATTGCTCTTACCAAAATACATATTTATTTAACACAGACTGACACACTGAATCAAATCCTCCTCAGCATACACACAACAACAACATCATCACCAACAACAACAACAACAAGTTAACTTGTTTAACACAGCAGACTCACACATTTAAAGTCTGTTGAGTCCTCATCAGAACAGAGACAGGAGAGGGGGATGTCTGTGCCCCAGTCTTGGTAGCCTTGTACGAGCCCACAGCATTTGAACTGAAAGTGAAGGAAACAGCACAACAGGCATTTTAAAAACAATTAGGCAAACAATTACCATATATAGTTAAGGCCTGGAGAAACCTCCATGGAGAAATCTCCAATGAAAGTGTTTTTAGTCCAGGCCTTGGTTTACATAATATGGAAAACTGTCCCTAAAGACACACATACATTGAATTGGCACTCTGGGACTTTGAATTGGCACAAGCAGAGACAATAAGAAGCATTAAATGAAGGTGACTTACGTTAGTCTGTATGTTGTATAACGTTTCTATATCAGTTTGTTTCGCTCCACTCAGAGGCATCATCGCTAGATGTTCCTCTCTGGTTAACTCCTCCATCTTGAAATGAATCAAGTTTACATTGAGTGTTATAGTCACAGCTGAAACCTATAATCAGCTCTGAATTTGAAATGGACAGATACAGTACATTGAATTATCAAGAATCAGATGCATTGCACCATCATACAATAACTTCTCAAATATCTTTTCACCAGAACAGCAAACAAACATTGTCTCAAGGTTGAATTAGAAAATGAAGATATAAACAGGTAACTGCCAAAACTAATGGAAACCCCTGAGTAAATGAGGGACACGGAGTATATTAAAAGCAGGTGCTTCCACACAGGTGTGGTTCCTGAGTTAATTAAGCAATTAATATCCCATCATGCTTTGGGTCATGTACAGTATGAAAATGATTTTGGCTACCATGGCTACTTCCCCATGGCTAGGGCTCCCGAGTGGTGCAGCGGTCTAAGGCACTGCATCGCAGTGCTAGCGGGATCACCACTGTATCATAACCGGCCGTGATCGGGAGTCCCATTGGCCCAGCGTTGTCTGGGTTAGGGGAGGGTTTGACCAAGGGGGCTTTACAAGTAGGCCGTCATTGTAAATAAGAATGTGTTCTTAACTGACTTGCCTAGTTAAATAAAGGTTAAAAAAGGTTAAATAAAAAAGGACGATATGCTGCCATCCAAAGGGTATGAGTGTTCACTGAATGGTTTGATGAGCATGAAAACGATCGATGTAAAACCATAGTTTACAATGGAGCCCCTAGTTCCACTCTTCATACCCCTGATACCTCCTTTGTCCCACCTCCCACACATACGGTGACCTCACCCATTACAACCAGCATGTCCAGAGATACAACCTCTCTTATCATCATTACTGTCTGGGCTTACCTCCGCTGTACCCCGCACCCCACCATACCCCTGTCTGCGCATTATGCCCTGAATATATTCTACCATGCCCAGAAGTCTGCTCCTTTTATTCTTTGTCCCCAACGCTCTAGGCGACTAGTTTTGATAGCTTTTAGCCGCACCCTCATACTACTCCTCTGTTCCGCGGGTGATGTGGAGGTAAACCCAGGCCCTGCATGTCCCTAGGCACCCTCATTTGTTGACTTCTGTGATCGAAAAAGCCTTGGTTTCATGCATGTCAACATCAGAAGCCTCCTCCCTAAGTTTGTTTTACTCACTGCTTTAGCACACTCTGCTAACCCTGATGTCCTTGCCGTGTCTGAATCCTGGCTCAGGAAGGCCACCAAAAATTCTGAGATTTCCATACCCAACGATAAAATGTTCTGTCAAGATAGAACTGCCAAAGGGGGAGGAGTTGCAGTCTACTGCAGAGATAGCCTGCAAAGTAATGTCATACTTTCCAGGTCCATACCCAAACAGTTCGAACTACTAATTTAAAAAAATACTCTCTCCAGAAATAAGTCTCTCACTGTTGCCGCCTGCTACTGACCCCCCTCAGCTCCCAGCTGTGCCCTGGACACCATTTGTGAATTGATCGCCCCCCATCTAGCTTCAGAGTTTGTTCTGTTAGGTGACCTAAACTGGGATATGCTTAACACCCCGGCAGTCCTACAATCTAAGCTAGATGCCCTCAATCTCACACAAATCATCAAGGAACCCACCAGGTACAACCCTAAATCTGTAAACAAGGGCACCCTCATAGACGTCATCCTGACCAACTGGCCCTCCAAATACACCTCCGCTGTCTTCAACCAGGATCTCAGCGATCACTGCCTCATTGCCTGTAACCGCTACGGAGCCACAGTCAAACGACCACCCCTCATCACTGTCAAACGCTCCCTAAAACACTTCTGTGAGCAGGCCTTTCTAATCGACCTGGCCCGGGTATCCTGGAAGGACATTGACCTCATCCCGTCAGTTGAGGATGCCTGGTCATTATTTAAAAGTAACTTCCTCACCATTTTAGATAAGCATGCTCCGTTCAAAAAATGCAGAACTAAGAACAGATATAGCCCTTGGTTCACTCCAGACCTGACTGCCCTCGACCAGCACAAAAACATCCTCTGGCGGACTGCAATAGCATCGAATAGTCCCCGCGATATGCAACTGTTCAGGGAAGTCAGGAACCAATACACGCAGTCAGTCAGGAAAGCTAAGGCCAGCTTCTTCAGGCAGAAATTTGCATCCTGTAGCTCCAACTCCAAAAAGTTCTGGGACACTGTGAAGTCCATGGAGAACAAGAGCACCTCCTCCCAGCTGCCCACTGCACTGAGGCTAGGTAACACGGTCACCACCGATAAATCCATGATTATCGAAAACTTCAACAAGCATTTCTCAACGGCTGGCCATGCCTTCCTCCTGGCTACTAAAACCTCGGCCAACAGCTCCGCCCCCCCCGCAGCTACTCGCCCAAGCCTCTCCAGGTTCTCCTTTACCCAAATCCAGATAGCAGATGTTCTGAAAGAGCTGCAAAACCTGGACCCGTAAAAATCAGCTGGGCTTGACAATCTGGACCCTCTATTTCTGAAACTATCCGCCGCCATTGTCGCAACCCCTATTACCAGCCTGTTCAACCTCTCTTTCATATCGTCTGAGATCCCCAAGGATTGGAAAGCTTCCGCAGTCATCCCCCTCTTCAAAGGGGGAGACACCCTGGACCCAAACTGTTACAGACCTATATCCATCCTGCCCTGCCTATCTAAGGTATTCGAAAGCCAAGTCAACAAACAGGTCACTGACCATCTCGAATCCCACCGTACCTTCTCCGCTGTGCAATCTGGTTTCCGAGCCGGTCACGGGTGCACCTCAGCCACGCTCAAGGTACTAAACAATATCATAACCGCCATCGATAAAAGACAGTACTGTGCAGCCGTCTTCATCGACCTTGCCAAGGCTTTCGACTCTGTCAATCACCATCTTCTTATCGGCAGACTCAGTAGCCTCGGTTTTTCTGATGACTGCCTTGCCTGGTTCACCAACTACTTTGCAGACAGAGTTCAGTGTGTCAAATCGGAGGGCATGCTGTCCGGTCCTCTGGCATTCTCTATGGGGGTGCCACAGGGTTCAATTCTCGGGCCAACTCTTTTCTCTGTATATATTAATGATGTTGCTCTTGCTGCGGGAGATTCCCTGATCCAACTCTACGCAGACGACACCATTCTGTATACTTCCGGCCAGTCCTTGGACACTGTGCTATCTAACCTCCAAACGAGCTTCAATGCCATACAACACTCCTTCCGTGGCCTCCAACTGCTCTTAAACGCTAGTAAAACCAAATGCATGCTTTTCAACCGTTCGCTGCCTGCACCCGCACGCCCGACTAGCATCACCACCCTGGATGGTTCCGACCTTGAATATGTGGACATCTATAAGTACCTAGGTGTCTGGCTAGACTGTAAACTCTCCTTCCAGACTCATATCAAACATCTCCAATCTAAAATCAAATCTAGAGTCGGCTTTCTATTCTGCAAGAAAGCCTCCTTCACTCACGCCGCCAAACTTACCCTAGTAAAACGGACTATCCTACCGATCCTCGACTTCGGCGATGTCATCTACAAAATAGCTTCCAACACTCTTCTCAGCAAACTGGATGCAGTTTATCACAATGCCATCCGTTTTGTTACTAAAGCACCTTATACCACCCACCACTGCGACCTGTATGCTCTAGTCGGCTGGCCCTCGCTACATATTTGTCGCCAGACCCACTGGCCCCAGGTCATCTACAAGTCCATGCTAGGTAAAGCTCCGCCTTATCTCAGCTCACTGGTCACGATGGCAACACCCACCCGTAGCACGGGCTCCAGCAAGTGTATCTCACTGATCATCCCTAAAGCCAACACCTCATTTGGCTGCCTTTCGTTCCAATTCTCTGCTGCCTGTGACTGGAACGAATTGCAAAAATCGCTGAAGTTGGAGACTTTTATCTCCCTCACCAACTTCAAACATCTGCTATCTGAGCAGCTAACCGATCACTGCAGCTGTACATAGTCTATCGGTAAATAGCCCACCCAATTTTACCTACCTCATCCCCATACTGTTTTTATTTATTTACTTTTCTGCTCTTTTGCACACCAATATCTCTACCTGTACATGACCATCTGATCATTTATCACTCCAGTGTTAATCTGCAAAATTGCAATTATTCGCCTACCTCCTCATGCCTTTTGCACACAATGTATATAGACTCTCTTTTTTTTCTACTGTGTTATTGACTTGTTAATTGTTTACTCCATGTGTAACTCTGTGTTGTCTGTTCACACTGCTATGCTTTATCTTGGTCAGGTCGCAGTTGCAAATGAGAACTTGTTCTCAACTAGCCTACCTGGTTAAATAAAGGTGTTCTCAACTGGCCGACCTGGTTAAATAAAGGTGTTCTCAACTAGCCTACCTGGTTGAATAAAGGTAAAATAAAATAAATAAATAAATAAATAGGCCATTGCTGTCTCAGTCACCAGATCTCAATCCCAATTGAACACTTATGTGATATTCTGAAGCAGCTCCTGAGACAGCGTTTTCCATCAACAAAACACCAAATTAGGGAATTTCTTGTGAAAGAATGGTCTCGCATCACTCCAATAGACTTCTAGACACTTGTAGAATCTATGACAAGGTGCAGTAAAGCTGTTCTGGCTCGTGGTGCCCCAACGCCCTATTAAACCACTTTATGTTGGTGTTTTCCATTATTTTGACAGTTACCTGTGTGTGTATATATATATATATAGACTACTGTACCTCGTGTTTGGAATGATATGCGTTCACACACTCCACAAACAGGTATAGGCTGGCCAGTGACATACCTACAGAAAACTACACACACATATTGGAGTTGTCAAGCAAAATCAATACTAAAGGTTCATTCAAACTTATCACGCTTTTTGGGAAACATGTCATGGGGAAAGTGTTGACTGGTTTCAGTTGAGTTGTATGGCATGCCATTACCTGTCAGAAAGGAACAGTTTGCAGCAGAGAAGTCAAGTCGGTAGCCAGATCCCAGATCTGTTTGTGCTGTCTAACGAACACTTATGATAATTATCCAAGACAAACCAACAGATCTGAGATCAGGCTAACACTTTGAGACAGGTCTCGGCAGGCTTACCAGAACCACAGCCCATTTCTTCTCCTTCCGAGCGCCATAGACACCAAAGATTGACAGGACCAGGGTTGCTGCTTCTAGGACATACAGAACTACTATCCCAGGCAGAATATCCTCTATCTGTGCATAGGAAGACAAGCCAAATTAATGAAATGGCAACTGTGGGTTTATAATCATAATATTACAATGATACTGCTGGATTCTAGCCTGGTCTCAGATCTGTTTATGCTCTATAGCCAACTCCTATGGTTGTTGTCATGCTAAACAGTTGGAAAGACAGCACAAACAGATCTGGGACCAAGCTAGATGGACACAGCATTATTATAATGAAATCAATATGATATAATTAGTAAATGTAATAAGAACTATAAAAAAAACAGAATTACTTCTTCTGATTGGTGGAAGTACCCATGTCCAAATAATGTGATGGCCAGCAAGAGGGTGCTGATGATCTGAAGAGAATACAACACATGATACAATCATTACAATGTACAGGGTATTATTCTGAGAATTCTACTGATAATGCACAGTAAAGGTTGATACAATCATTACAATGTACAGGGTATTATTCTGAGAATTCTACTGATAATGCACAGTAAAGGTTGATACAATCATTACAATGTACAGGGTATTATACTGGGAATTCTACTGATAATGCACAGTAAAGGTTGATACAATCATTACAATGTACAGGGTATTATACTGGGAATTCTACTGATAATGCACTGTAAAGGTTGATACAGTCATTACAATGTACAGGGTATTATACTGGGAATTCTACTGATAATGCACAGTAAAGGTTGATACAATCATTACAATGTACAGGGTATTATACTGGGAATTATACTGATAATGCACAGTAAAGGTTGATACCGTCATTACAATGTACAGGGTATTATACTGGAATTATACTGATAATGTACAGTAAAGGTTGATACAATCATTACAATGTACAGCGTATTATACTGGGAATTCTACTGATAATGCACAGTAAATGTTGATACAATCATTACAATGTACAGGGTATTATACTGAGAATTCTACTGATAATGCACAGTAAAGGTTGATACAATCATTACAATGTACAGGGTATTATACTGAGAATTCTACTGATAATGCACAGTAAAGGTTGATACAATCATTACAATGTACAGGGTATTATACTGGGAATTATACTGATAATGCACAGTAAAGGTTGATACAATCATTACAATGTACAGGGTATTATTCTGAGAATTCTACTGATAATGCACAGTAAAGGTTGATACAATCATTACAATGTACAGGGTATTATTCTGAGAATTCTACTGATAATGCACAGTAAAGGTTGATACAATCATTACAATGTACAGGGTATTATTCTGAGAATTCTACTGATAATGCACAGTAAAGGTTGATACAATCATTACAATGTACAGGGTATTATACTGAGAATTCTACTGATAATGCACAGTAAAGGTTGATACAATCATTACAATGTACAGGGTATTATACTGGGAATTCTACTGATAATGCACAGTAAAGGTTGATACAGTCATTACAATGTACAGGGTATTATACTGAGAATTCTACTGATAATGCACAGTAAAGGTTGATACAATCATTACAATGTACAGGATATTATTCTGAGAATTCTACTGATAATGCACAGTAAAGGTTGATACAATCATTACAATGTACAGGGTATTATTCTGAGAATTCTACTGATAATGCACAGTAAAGGTTGATACAATCATTACAATGTACAGGGTATTATACTGAGAATTCTACTGATAATGCACAGTAAAGGTTGATACAATCATTACAATGTACAGGGTATTATTCTGAGAATTCTACTGATAATGCACAGTAAAGGTTGATACAATCATTACAATGTACAGGGTATTATACTGAGAATTCTACTGATAATGCACAGTAAAGGTTGATACAATCATTACAATGTACAGGGTATTATTCTGAGAATTCTACTGATAATGCACAGTAAAGGTTGATACAATCATTACAATGTACAGGGTATTATACTGAGAATTCTACTGATAATGCACAGTAAAGGTTGATACAATCATTACAATGTACAGGGTATTATTCTGAGAATTCTACTGATAATACACAGTAAAGGTTGATACAATCATTACAATGTACAGGGTATTATACTGAGAATTCTACAGATAATGCACAGTAAAGGTTGATACAATCATTACAATGTACAGGGTATTATTCTGAGAATTCTACTGATAATGCACAGTAAAGGTTGATACAGTCATTACAATGTACAGGGTATTATACTGAGAATTCTACTGATAATGCACAGTAAAGGTTGATACAGTCATTACAATGTACAGGGTATTATACTGGGAATTCTACTGATAATGCACAGTAAAGGTTGATACAATCATTACAATGTACAGGGTATTATTCTGAGAATTCTACTGATAATACACAGTAAAGGTTGATACAGTCATTACAATGTACAGGGTATTATACTGAGAATTCTACTGATAATGCACGGTAAAGGTTGATACAATCATTACAATGTACAGGGTATTATTCTGAGAATTCTACTGATAATGCACAGTAAAGGTTGATACAATCATTACAATGTACAGGGTATTATACTGAGAATTCTACTGATAATGCACGGTAAAGGTTGATACAATCATTACAATGTACAGGGTATTATTCTGAGAATTCTACTGATAATACACAGTAAAGGTTGATACAATCATTACAATGTACAGGGTATTATACTGAGAATTCTACAGATAATGCACAGTAAAGGTTGATACAATCATTACAATGTACAGGGTATTATTCTGAGAATTCTACTGATAATGCACAGTAAAGGTTGATACAGTCATTACAATGTACAGGGTATTATACTGAGAATTCTACTGATAATGCACAGTAAAGGTTGATACAGTCATTACAATGTACAGGGTATTATACTGGGAATTCTACTGATAATGCACAGTAAAGGTTGATACAATCATTACAATGTACAGGGTATTATTCTGAGAATTCTACTGATAATACACAGTAAAGGTTGATACAGTCATTACAATGTACAGGGTATTATACTGAGAATTCTACTGATAATGCACAGTAAAGGTTGATACAATCATTACAATGTACAGGGTATTATTCTGAGAATTCTACTGATAATGCACAGTAAAGGTTGATACAATCATTACAATGTACAGGGTATTATACTGAGAATTCTACTGATAATGCACAGTAAAGGTTGATACAGTCATTACAATGTACAGGGTATTATACTGAGAATTCTACTGATAATGCACAGTAAAGGTTGATACAATCATTACAATGTACAGGGTATTATTCTGAGAATTCTACTGATAATGCACAGTAAAGGTTGATACAATCATTACAATGTACAAGGTATTATACTGGGAATTCTACTGATAATGCACAGTAAAGGTTGATACAATCATTACAATGTACAGGGTATTATACTGGGAATTCTACTGATAATGCACAGTAAAGGTTGATACAATCATTACAATGTACAGGGAATTATTCTGAGAATTCTACTGATAATACACAGTAAAGGTTGATACAATCATTACAATGTACAGGGTATTATTCTGAGAATTCTACTGATAATACACAGTAAAGGTTGATACAATCATTACAATGTACAGGGTATTATACTGGGAATTCTACTGATAATGCACAGTAAATGTTGATACAATCATTACAATGTACAGGGTATTATTCTGAGAATTCTACTGATAATGCACAGTAAAGGTAGATACAATCATTACAATGTACAGGGTATTATACTGGGAATTCTACTGATAATGCACAGTAAAGGTTGATACAATCATTACAATGTACAGGGTATTATACTGGGAATTCTACTGATAATGCACAGTAAAGGTTGATACAATCATTACAATGTACAGGGTATTATTCTGAGAATTCTACTGATAATGCACAGTAAAGGTTGATACAATCATTACAATGTACAGGATATTATTCTGAGAATTCTACTGATAATGCACAGTAAAGGTTGATACAGTCATTACAATGTACAGGGTATTATTCTGAGAATTCTACTGATAATGCACAGTAAAGGTTGATACAATCATTACAATGTACAGGGTATTATACTGAGAATTCTACTGATAATGCACAGTAAAGGTTGATACAGTCATTACAATGTACAGGGTATTATACTGGGAATTCTACTGATAATGCACAGTAAAGGTTGATACAATCATTACAATGTACAGGGTATTATACTGAGAATTCTACTGATAATGCACAGTAAAGGTTGATACAGTCATTACAATGTACAGGGTATTATTCTGAGAATTCTACTGATAATGCACAGTAAAGGTTGATACAATCATTACAATGTACAGGGTATTATTCTGAGAATTCTACTGATAATGCACAGTAAAGGTTGATACAATCATTACAATGTACAGGGTATTATACTGAGAATTCTACTGATAATGCACAGTAAAGGTTGATACAGTCATTACAATGTACAGGGTATTATTCTGAGAATTCTACTGATAATGCACAGTAAAGGTTGATACAGTCATTACAATGTACAGGGTATTATTCTGAGAATTCTACTGATAATGCACAGTAAAGGTTGATACAGTCATTTGTTTCAGAGGAGTTGAGGGATCCATTTCTTCATAACTTCAATAATGCATTTGACCAACGCCATCTACAAATGGTTTGTAAGCAGACAGTAAATTGTATTTACATATATTATATCTAGACTAAGAAATAGACTAAGAAATTATACATGATTAAGAAAGGAATAGCTGAAATATTTACTTAGTCGGCTGGTTATAAAAATCTAATATCAGTTATTGACTATCCTAATATTCTGACAAAAACGTGATAACTAAGGTCAGTAGGTTTATTTGAAGATGAGAATAAACATAACAAAAAAATGTAAGATATTTAGCAGTTAGTAAACAAATAGGGGCCAAATTAAAAGGCGAAAAATAAATAAGTAAGCTGAACACACTCACAAACCAAAGCTAAAAAACGTGTTCCAGTGAAAGATTAAAGCCCAGCAGCCCAATTGCAACATTAAATACAACATTTCAGTTTAATTTTAGTGCTTGTCTTGATACTGCACTATAAAACAATCGGCTCATTATTGTTGATGAAAGCGGCACCACTCTTTATTCCGTCCCGTGTAAACTGCAACTCTCACTGCTTGCGTTGAAGTTAAAAAAATAACCAGCAATAATGTAAACAAATAATGTCGTATTAAAAAACATATTATTTAAGACATTCATAATTGGCGACATGCTCCTATAAAAAAAACGGGTTTATCTACTCGAATACGATCACTTACACAGATCAAGACACAGACGAAAATGAACGTCCGTTTTACGCAGATATGTATTCTTCCCATTTCTATATTTGGTTATAATAAAAACAACAGTTTGGATAAGCAGTTCACTTCAGAGTTGGTCTTGCTGAAGCCCAAGATCTTTATGTCCAGAAAATAGATTGTCCGATTCCTTTAACTGTTTCTTCTTCTTCTCAACATGAGAGTGTGTTGACATGCTGCTCAATGGTGTTTTGTGTTATGGGAGGGACTAGCCCGCATGAACGCAACGCCCCATGAACTTGACTTGTATTTTCTTTAAATGGGCTCTCCCGGAAGTTAGAGAGAGATGTGGAACCAGGCAGTAAGATTTGTGCCCAGTGGAGCACAAACAACATTGTAAATATTGATCTGTTTATTGTCTGCCCTCCTATCGGTTGTCTTGGCAGAACAAAGCATCCACTGTGTGAATCCAGAGGTCCAGTCCAGAGCAAGGAGGCCTGAGTGAACATGAAATCACATAATCAGCCATTTCTGGACAACTATGACCTCACCACTTGCGACCAAAATGGCACCCTATTCCCTAGTGCTCTATAGGCCCTGGTCAAAAAGTAGTGCACTATATAGGGAATAGAGTGCTTTTTGAGAAGCAGCCCCATTGGGTCTCTAGGAATCCAGAGAAGGGCCAAGTGTTAAGCAATGTCAATGTCAATGCAACCCCGCAAAACATCTGGAGCACATTTTGTACAGAGGAAGATAGTAATGGAACAGACTCAAGCATATGATAGTAACGGAACAGACTCAAGCATATGATAGTAACGGAACAGACCCAAGCATATGATAGCAATGAAACAGATTCAAGCATATGATAGCAATGGAACAGACTCAAGCATATGATAGCAATGGAACAGACTCAAGCATATGATAGCAATGGAATAGACTCAAGCATATGATAGCAATGAAACAGATTCAAGCATATGATAGCAATGAAACAGACTCAAACATATGATAGCAATGGAACAGACTCAAGCATATGATAGCAATGGAACAGACTCAAGCATATGATAGCAATGGAACAGACTCAAGTATATGATAGTAATGGAACAGACTCAAGCATATGATAGCAATGGAACAGACTCAAGCATATGATAGCAATGGAACAGACTCAAGCATATGATAGCAATGGAATAGACTCAAGCATATGATAGCAATGAAACAGATTCAAGCATATGATAGCAATGAAACAGACTCAAGCATATGATAGTAATGGAACAGACTCAAGAATATTCCCCATTCACCGGAAAAGGATGTACAAATTAAGGATTAGATTTTTTATTTATTTCATTTCACCTTCATTTAACCAGGTAGGTTAGTTGAGAACAAGTTCTCATTTGCAACTGCGACCTGGCCAAGATAAAGCATAGAAATTCGACACATACAACAACACAGAGTTACACATGGAATAAACAAAACATAGTCAACAATACAGTAGAACAAAAGAAAACAAAAAGTATATATACAGTCAGTGCAAATGAGGTAAGATAAGGAAATGAATAGGCCATGGTGGTGAAGTAATTACAATATAGCAATTAAACACTGGAATGGTAGATGTGCAGAAGATGAATGTGCAAGTAGAGATACTGGGGTGCAAAGGAGCAAGATAAATACAGTATGGGGAGGAGGTCGTTGGATGGGCTGTTTACAGATGGGCTATGTACCGGTGCAGTGATCTGTGAGCTCCTCTGACAGCTGGTGATTAAAGCAGGTGAGGGAGATATGAGTCTCCAGCTTCAGAGATTTTTGCAGTTCGTTCCAGTCATTGGCAGCAGAGAACTGGAAGGAAAGACGACCAAAGGAGGAATTGGCTTTTGGGGGTGACCAGTGAGACATACTTGCTGGAGCGAGTGCTACGAGTGGGTGCTGCTATGGTGACCTGTGAGCTGAGATAAGGCGTGGCTTTACCTAGCAGAGACTAGTAGATAACCTGTAGCCAGTGGGTTTGGCGACGAGTATGAAGCGAGGGCCAACCAACGAGGATAGGTGGGTTTGAAATGCTGTAGAGTAACTGGAGAGTAACTGTTCCTTTCTGGGTTACAGATTAGTTCAACAACTACGTAACTGAGCACATACAGTATGTCCAGTTGTTTCCTGTGAGGTCTTGATTGTCAACATGACACTCAACACTGAAGAGGGTCTTGTTTTGAAAACATCCTTCCCAATTCCCTTTAGTAATCACTGAAATAACACATCAACGGTAAATTGTCTGAAGCTATCACCACTGCCTAAGGCGGCCCATGATATCACTGGTTACTCGAAGCCAATGAATGGAGGAGCGAAGGAAGCGTGGATTGTGTTATAGTTGGAAATGTCCCAAGTGTTTACCCGTGACAGGCCCCGTAATACTAACTGTCACCACTAGAGGGGGTGTATAGACGGTGACGGCTGTGTTCGGTGTTGTGTTTACATCTGCGTGCTGTTGACGTTGAAGAGACACAGCAGAAAGATGGCGGCGCCCTCTGCAGAGCAGCAAAACGGCCAAAGTGATGAATCTGATCTACAAAGCCCTATCTCGACAAATGATGAAGACTCCGAAACAGGATTGGGTGATGGAGCACTCCCCGACTGCGTTGTCGACTTGATAGAGAAAGAAATCGGAGTGGATCTGAAGTCGTTGAAGAAAGCGCTCCTGGATAAACTGACCGTGGGAAAAAATTGTTGCTGAAGGAGCAGGTAGTTAAGTACCAAGCTAGCTAGTTAACTTTGCACACTCAAATAAGCTTTAAGTGCTGTATCAGTTATTGAATTAAAATAATAGAATAGCTAATTATGAGAATATTATTCTGCCCTTGACAGGAGATAATTTAATGTAAGTAATAAAAAATGATCTATCCAGCTAGCTAACCTTTGCTAGTCGTCAGTCTCCTACAGGATGGAGAGTCTGAGAAAGGGCCTCTGGTAGATGACTCTGTCGTCGTCAGTCTCCTACAGGATGGAGAGTCTGAGAAAGGGCCTCTGGTAGATGACTCTGTCGTCGTCAGTCTCCTACAGGATGGAGAGTCTGAGAAAGGGCCTCTGGTAGATGACTCTGTCGTCGTCAGTCTCCTACAGGATGGAGAGTCTGAGAAAGGGCCTCTGGTAGATGACTCTGTCGTCGTCAGTCTCCTACAGGATGGAGAGTCTGAGAAAGGGCCTCTGGTAGATGACTCTGTCGTCGTCAGTCTCCTACAGGATGGAGAGTCTGAGAAAGGGCCTCTGGTAGATGACTCTGTCGTCGTCAGTCTCCTACAGGATGGAGAGTCTGAGAAAGGGCCTCTGGTAGATGACTCTGTCGTCGTCAGTCTCCTACAGGATGGAGAGTCTGAGAAAGGGCCTCTGGTAGATGACTCTGTCGTCGTCAGTCTCCTACAGGATGGAGAGTCTGAGAAAGGGCCTCTGGTAGATGACTCTGTCGTCGTCAGTCTCCTACAGGATGGAGAGTCTGAGAAAGGGCCTCTGGTAGATGACTCTGTCGTCGTCAGTCTCCTACAGGATGGAGAGTCTGAGAAAGGGCCTCTGGTAGATGACTCTGTCGTCGTCAGTCTCCTACAGGATGGAGAGTCTGAGAAAGGGCCTCTGGTAGATGACTCTGTCGTCGTCAGTCTCCTACAGGATGGAGAGTCTGAGAAAGGGCCTCTGGTAGATGACTCTGTCGTCGTCAGTCTCCTACAGGATGGAGAGTCTGAGAAAGGGCCTCTGGTAGATGACTCTGTCGTCGTCAGTCTCCTACAGGATGGAGAGTCTGAGAAAGGGCCTCTGGTAGATGACTCTGTCGTCGTCAGTCTCCTACAGGATGGAGAGTCTGAGAAAGGGCCTCTGGTAGATGACTTCCTGTCATGGTTTGAAAACTGCTTCCTCCAACAGAATGTCTCCCAAACTAAGGACATTGACTTTAGAAGGCAGCCACAGAACCCCACACCCACTGTGGTCATGGGAAAGTACATTGAGCTGGTCAGTACCTACAAGTACCTGGGAACACTGCTGGACAATAAGTTAACGTTTAAGGAGGACACAGATGCCATCTGTATAAAGGGACAGCAGCGGCTTTTATGTTGTTGAGAACGATGAACTCTTTTTAATGTCATCAAGACTGTGATGACACTGTTTAGGTTGGACAGTGTGGTTAAGGTGGCCAGCCAGGTCATCAGGGTGCAACAGGCACAGCTCTCGGTGACATTCAGAAAGCATGTGGTGAGGAGAGCTAACAGTATCCTAGACTGTCCTGATCACCCCCTCCTTGACCATTTTGCACTTCTCCCCTTAGGTCGTCGTATGCACTACGGTCAACGTGGCGGATGTGTTGTTGCCTACCCTCACCACCTGGGGACGTCCCGTTGGGAAGACCAAGATCCAGTTGCAGAGAGAGGTGTTCACCAGGATCCAGTTGCAGAGAGAGGTGTTCACCAAGATCCAGTTGCAGAGAGAGGTGTTCACCAAGATCCAGTTGCAGAGAGAGGTGTTCACCAGGATCCAGTTGCAGAGAGAGGTGTTCACCAGGATCCAGTTGCAGAGAGAGTGTTTTCAGTCCCTGGATCCTTAGCTTAGTGATGAGCTTGGAGGGCACTATGGTGTTGAATGCTGAACTGTAGTCAATGAACAGCATTCTCACGTAGGTGTTCCTTTTGTCCAAGTGGGAAAGGGCAGTATGGAGTGCAATAGAGATTACGTCATCTGTGGATCTATTGGGGCGGTAGGCAAATTGGAGTGGGTCCAGGGTTTCTGGGATGATGGTGTTGATGTGATTCATGACCAGCCTTTCAAAGCTTTTCATGGCTACAGATGTGACTGTTATGGGGCGATCGTAATTTAGGCAGGTTACCTTGGCGTCCTTGGGCACAGGGACTACGGTGGTCTGCTTGTAACATGTAGGTATTACAGACTGGGTAAGAGATAAAAAATGTCAATGAAGACACTTGCCAGCTGGTCAGTGCATGCTCCGAGTACGCATCCTGGTCCTGGGGCCTTGTTGATGTTAACCTGTTTAAAGGTCTTACTCACATTGGCTACGGAGAGCGTGATCACGCAGTCGTCCTGAACAGCTGGTGCTCTCACTTATGGTTCAGGGTTGCTTGCTCATTCCATTTTATTAATCACTGAAATAACACATCTGCTGTAAATCTTATGATATCAGTGGTTACTCCAAGCCAAGTTACGGACGAGGGAAGGAAGCATGGATTGTGTAATATTTGGAAATACCATATGGTACCATATTTCTTTATGATGCGTTATCATAGTAAAATGGCAGTATAATACATTAAATAAATAAACCCCCCAAGGTCAAAAGAGGTTGGTTGGTGTTATATTGATGAAGTTATATACCAGTATGGAAATGTTCTGATAAAGTCAGAGGCAGGCTACTTGTTGGTCTTAGTTTTCTGTCAAGAAAAAGGGAAAGAGTTGCTGTGAAAAATGGGTAATACTTTCTGTTTTAATAGTACCGTATTTTGCTCATGTTTGGGTTCCTTGTGTTGCCAACCTGAAATGTGGGAGATAGTGAGGTATATGGAAGCTCATGTTTGGGTTCCTTGTGTTGCCAACCTGAAATGTGGGAGATAGTTAGATATACAGTGCCTTGCGAAAGTATTCGGCCCCCTTGAACTTTGTGACCTTTTGCCACATTTCAGGCTTCAAACATAAATATATAAAACTGTATTTTTTTGTGAAGAATCAACAACAAGTGGGACACAATCAGGAAGTGGAACGACATTTATTGGATATTTCAAACTTTTTTAACAAATCAAAAACTGAAAAATTGGGCGTGCAAGAAACTCAGAAATACCTTGTGTTACTTTTGATGTTGAGTCGTTATACACAAATCTTCCACACGAGGGCGGTATTGAAGCTATGGAACATTTTCTTCTGCAACGTGACCCTAATGAACTGCCTTCCAGTGCATGCATTATAACATTGTCTGAAATAGTACTCACACATAACTATTTCATGTTTCTAAATGATTTCTTTATTCAGACGAAGGGTACTGCTATGTGATCCCCCATGGCTCCTAACTATGCTAATTTGTATGTGGGTTACATGGAGAAACAGTCTATTTTCAATCCTCTCAAAAATGTTTTCTTGCCTAACATCATTATTTGGAAACGGTATATTGATGATATTTTTGTTCTATGGAGGGGTGATGCAAAACAGCTCCAGGCGTTCCATGCTCTTCTTAACTCCTGTTCTGATCATTTGAGATTTACTATGCAATCTGATACACTTCAAATCAGTCTTCTTGATCTTGTGTGAAGATAATGTTCCACATCAACAACAAACTACAATGGTCCAAACACACCAAGACAGTCGTGAAGAGGACACGACAAAGCCTCTTCCCCCTCAGGAAACTAAAAAGATTTGGCAGGGGTCCTGAGATCCTCAAAAGGTTCTACAGCTGCAACATCGAGAGCATCACTGCCTGGTACGGCAATTGCTCGGCCTCTGACCGCAAGGCACTACAGAGGGTAGTGCGTACGGCCCAGTACATCACTGGGGCAAAGCTGCCTGCCATTCAGGACCTTTACACCAGGCGGTGTCAGAGGAAGGCCATTAAAACTGTCAAAGACCCCAGCCACCCCAGTCATATACTGTTCTCTCTACTACCGCATGGCAAGCGGTACCGGAGTGCCAAGTCTAGGACAAAAAAGGCTTCTCAACAGTTTTTACCCCCAAGCCATAAGACTCCTGAACAGGTAATCAAATGGCTACCCAGACTATTGTGTATAGCTTGTCTTTTTACTGTTGTTTTATTTCTTTACTTACCTATTACGTACCTTTTTTGCACTATTGGTTAGAGCCGGTAAGTAAGCATTTCACTGTAAGGCATTTCACCTGTTGTATTCGACGCACGTGACAAATAAACTTTGATTTGATTTGATCCTTGACAAGTCTCGGAGGGTTGATTCCTGCGCTAACGAAATTAAGCCTTGGCCTCGAACGCTTGCAGAAACTGAACGTTTCTTCATGGAAAATCACGATATAGTTTATAGCACTTGTAATTTGTATTTGCTAATATATATTTATTTTTTTATAATATTGACACCATATTCCATTGGTTAACTGACCACAATCCATTGAATCAATATGAAGAAGTGTTGATTATTTGA
This sequence comes from Oncorhynchus mykiss, assembly GCF_013265735.2. Classification (NCBI taxonomy): domain Eukaryota; kingdom Metazoa; phylum Chordata; class Actinopteri; order Salmoniformes; family Salmonidae; genus Oncorhynchus; species Oncorhynchus mykiss. The sequence goes on from NC_048585.1 coordinate 11,310,918, forward strand.
CGTCAGGAGAGCACAGAACATGAAAGAAAGCGTTGAGAAATGCAGCACAGCGTTATGTTTTCCTGCAATGTTCACTGCTGGCGTGTGAGGCCAAGAGTGCGGGGCGCTTCATTTCTGTCGCGCAGGGATCAAAACGTTAACAGTTCTGCGCTGCTCCGCAAAGCGTAAGAAGTAGAGGCCCTATCACCATAAATGCTGCAAGGCCAACGCAGACAGCAGATTGATCATATAGTTCCTTTTAGCCTGCCTGATCTCTAGCCATCGTGCACTGGCCAACATAACATGGGAGGTTGCGTTCATGTGGGCTAGTCCCCCCCATGTAACCAAACACCATTCAGCAGTATGTCAACATCAAAGTCCTTGCTCCGTCAAAACGATACGCCACACCCATGGACCTTCGTTTATTCTCCGAAGTATGTAGCGAACATAGAGCAGCGGAATAATTCAGTTTGAGTCGTTAGGCAATGTCAACAAACTCACGCTGAGAAGAAAAACCGGTTAAAGAAATCGGACGATCCATTTTCTGGATTTAATTTAGCCCCTCTCTGAAGTGAACAATTTATCTAAGCTGTTGTTTGTATCATAACCAAATATTAAAATGGGAAGAATTAATATCTGGGTAAAACGGGCGTTCATTTGTGTGTGTGTCTTGATAGGGGTAAGTAATCTTCCAGTCTATTGGCCTTATATCATTGGAGTTGATTAGTTCGTTTTTTTTATCGGCCACTTTATGACGGTGTAGACAAGTTTAGTTATATGACTTCCATCCCTATTGCAGCGCTTGTTGTTGTTATGCGCGCGGTGGGGTGCCCAAGCAATGAGCGGTGCTGCTTACATTAAAATACATTGGCCGATTGTTCTCCTCTAGTGTAGTACTGAACAAAGAAGTAAAACACAATAGATGTTGTAGCCTACGTAGTTACCCTTTGATATCAGCTGTCATGTTTAAACTTTCACTGGAATCCGTTTTTTTAGGTGTGGCTTGTGGGGGATGTGTTCAACATATGTATTTATTGTCTCAGCATATTCTACTTAAGCTGCAGTATGTTATAAAGTTATGTCATGTTTATTAACTCAGACACACGGCATACCACAAAGGGTTTGTAAGTATATTTGATTAGTAAACAGCCAACTAAATTAACATTTCAGCTATTCATGTCATCATTTATAGGCTATTTATAAATGATACATATTAAATATATTGTAAACTCATTAACCCTCTGCTCACAAACCCTGTAAATAATTCCATCCCTCATGACTCATGATGAAGCATGAGTAGAATTCTCAGAATAATACCCTGTACATTGTAATGATTGTATCTACATTTACTGTGTATTATCAGTAGAATTCTCAGAATAATACCCTGTACATTGTAAAGATTGTATCTACATTTACTGTGTATTATCAGTAGAATTCCCAGTATAATACCCTGTACATTGTAAAGATTGTATCTACATTTACTGTGCATTATCAGTAGAATTCCCAGTATAATACCCTGTACATTGTAATGATTGTATCAACCTTTACTGTGTATTATCAGTAGAATTCCCAGTATAATACCCTGTACATTGTAATGACTGTATCAACCTTTACTGTGCATTATCAGTAGAATTCCCAGTATAATACCCTGTACATTGTAATGATTGTATCAACCTTTACTGTGCATTATCAGTAGAATTCCCAGTATAATACCCTGTACATTGTAATGATTGTATCAACCTTTACTGTGCATTATCAGTAGAATTCCCAGTATAATACGTTGTACATTGTAATGATTGTATCAACCTTTACTGTGCATTATCAGTAGAATTCCCAGTATAATACCCTGTACATTGTAATGATTGTATCATGTGTTGTATTCTCTTCAGATCATCAGCACCCTCTTGCTGGCCATCACATTATTTGGACATGGGCACTTCCACCAATCAGAAGAAGTAATTGTTATTTTTATAGCTCCTATTACATTTCCTTATTATGTCATACACCTTTAGTTATAATAATTCTGTGTCCATCTAGCCTGGTCCCAGATCTGTTTGTGCTGTCTTTCTAACTCCTACAGTGTTTAGCATAACAACAACCATAGGAGTTGGCTATAGAGCATAAACAGATCTGAGACCAGGCTAGAATCCATCAGCATCATTGTAATATTATGATTATAAACCCAGAATTGCCATTTCATGAATTTGACTTGTCTTCCTACTCACAGATAGACAAGATGCTGCCAGGGATAGCAGTTCTGTATGTCCTAGACGCAGCAACCCTGGCCCTTTCAATCTTTGGGGTCTATGGAGCTCGCAAGGAGAAGAAGTGGGCTGTGATTCTGGTAAGCTTGCCAAGACCTGTACCCTTAAGTGGTAGATGCCCTGGTCCCAGATCTGTGATCTGTGTGATCTTGGACAATGACCATAGGGGTTGGCTATACAACACAAACAGATCTGGGACCAGGTTAGTGTCTACCGACGTGCAAAACGGTTCCTTTCTGACAAGTCATGGCATGCCGTAGAACTCAACTGAAACCAATCAACCATTTTCCCCATGACCTGTTTCTAACATGTTTCCCAGAAAGTGTGATATGGTTTGAAGTGATTTTTGATTTGAATGAACCTTTAAGTATTGATTTTGCTTGACAAACCCCAATATGTGTGTGTAGTTTTCTGTAGGTATGTCACTGGCCAGCCTATACCTGTTTGTGAATTGTGTGAAAGGATATCAAGCCAAACACGAGGTACAGTCTACAGCTTATATGTATGTATCTTACCTTTTGAATTCAACCTTGAGCCAATGTTTGTTTGCTGTTCCGGTGAAAATATATTAGAGTTAAATGTAACATAAATGTTATAGTATAAAGCATGATGGTGGAATATATCTGACTCTTGATAATTCAGTCTGTTCCTATCAAAGTCGTAGATTATTACTGTATAGGTTTTAGCTGTGAATATAACAGTCAATGTAAACCTCATTCATTTCAAGATGGAGGAGTTAAGCAGAAAGGAAGACCTAGCCATGATGCCTCTCAGTGGAGCCAAACAAAACGATATAGAACAGATGTACTACTTTCAAGCTAACGTAAGTCACCTTCATTGAGTACTTCTTAGGGTCTCGGCCAATCCAGGACAGGGTGTGTGCTTCCACCTTTGTAATTAGGTGTGTTTTTCCATGGGTGAGTCCTTAGGGCTGTGGGGTTGGGGTTGTTTTGGATACAAAGTGTCTGCAATGTGATGTAAACCTAGTCCTGCACTTTCATTGGAGATGTCTCCATGGAGTTGGCTTCAAGGCCTTATAGTTCTGGAAATCAATTAAGTGTTTTTAAAGTGTCTGTTGTGCTGTTTCCTTCACTTTCAGTTCAAATGCTGTGGGCTCGTACAAGGCTACCAAGACTGGGGCACAGACATCCCACTCTCCTGTCTCTGTTCTGATGAGGACTCAACAGACTTTAAATGTGTGAGTCTGCTGTGTTAAATAAGTTAACTTGTTGTTGTTGATGATGATGTTGTTGTTGTGTGTATGCTGAGGAGGATTCAGTGTGTCAGTCTGTGTTAAATAAGTTAACTTGATGCTGTTGTTGATGTTGTTGTTGTTGATGTTGTTGTTATGTGTATGCTGAGGAGGATTCAGTGTGTCAGTCTGTGTTAAATAAATCTGTTATGTCTTTCGGTAAGATCAATTGATATATTTTTACGAGCCCATGTCACATTCTATTTCAGGTTGCTCGTGGTAACAATACAAGATTTGTTATTCACTATCCCAACAGTGATATGTCTGAGGATGATGACCACAAGGGATTAATGGATGAACACATGCTGGTATATAAAGAGGTAAAATCATGTCATTCCACTACACCATTACAATGCCATAATTCTAGTTTGATATACAAAGATGATTTACAGTACTCTTTGATACAATAAAGTGATATTTGTTCTGATTTAATACGAACACATGTACTCTTGTTTTTCTCACAAGATGATAAACTCTAAATTTGTAATTTTCAGCCATGTCTTCCCATCCTGATCCCTTTCATGGGCTATGCAATCAGCCTGATGATAGGAACATTAGTAGCACTTAACGCATTATGGGTATGTATTTCAGATCGATGTCTGTACTATTTAACCATTTCAGGGTTGGGGTCCATTCAGTTTTTTCAATCAAATCAATTGAAATTCAATTCCCCCAAAAATAGTCCTTAGTGGATTTTTCAATTCAGGAAATGAAATTCAATTGACTACCCGAATTGAAAACTTTAGTAGTATTTGTTCATTATAATTATTACCGATGTGGCAGCTTAAAGCTGAATTGCAGTACACAGTACATACAAGTAAACAAGAACAATTAAAACATCTGAAAGTCAGGATGCTAACTGAAGGATGGATGATTTGACCCCTGTCGTGGAAATTCAGTACTGAGACAGACTTGGTCATTTCTTCAAACAATCATCTTTATTTAATATTGATTAATTATTGCAACAATGAGGATGGTTGACCCCCCCCCCCCCCCCCCCTTGAGTGTTGGACCCAGTAACCTAACCTTTACACAAATGCAGAGTACTGTATATAGCTGACACTAACAATGCTCAGTCATGGTTGATTCAACCCCCCCTCATGCAGACCAAGGAGCATCATAAACCACTGGCTTCATTCATCCTGTCGTTATCTGCACTTGGGTTGTTGTCTTAACCCCACCCTGGCTTAGTTTCCAAGATGGAAGAATGATTTAGAGACAATGAGGAATTGTTCTAAACTCCTCTCTTGGTTACACCCATCACATTTTTACTATGTAATGCAGTCTTTAACTCATTTGTCAGCTCAAATCATCTCTGATGACCAGATTAGCTGCAGGGAATTAGAGTGGAGACCAAAAAAACATAGACACTAACAGGACAGAAATATCCTTCTATCTATTAAACATGAATTGCAAACTATTAATAATTAACAAATCAGGTAAATATGTCATTTTTCTATCACACCCCAACGCTGTACCATAGTGATTTTCACCGTACCTTTTGAGTGTAGGCCTATTAGATTGAACCATCATCTATCACACTCAGCGTCTGGTCACCTGCTCCGTCAATCCTGACTGAACCGTTACTGTGTGTCTGGTCCTCAGGATGTTGGAGTTGCCCTGGCCATCACAATACTCTGCCAGATGAGAAGAAAGGTTGATGTGCCACCTGTGATCTTCACCTCTCAACCACCTCGATACAGAGAGCTGTGTGACACAGCAGAGAGTGTCTGACATGAAATAGTCCTCTTATGAAGGAGACTCAATGCACTAGTCTGAGTGCCAGTCTGTTTGTGCCATCATGACAACTCCTGTCACTCATTTGTGTCAAGCCAAACATGACAATGGGTGACAAAGAGTTGACTTGGCAATGACAGACTGGCACGATGGCCTTTATTTAGCTTGGCAAGTCAGTTAGGAACAAATTCTTATTTACAATGACGGCCTACCGGGGAATAGTGGGTTAAACTGCCTTGTTCAGGGGCAGAACGACCGTTGGCATTGGCAAGACCACAAACAGATCTGGGATCAGGTTAGCAATGCACTCATATTATGTACATACTCATAACACACATGAAAGGACAACTCGGGACATTATTAGACATTAGACATCTCTACTGTGTTGTCCAAAGTATTACTGTTCAACTGATTATCCATCTGACTGCCAGCAAGAGTCTTCTTATTGGCTGTCAAAGGTTCTGTAAAACCTGTGGTTTGTTTTTCTGTTGTAAATAATTGGTAACCATTTAACCGTTGAAGTGCCTCAGTGTTGGTTACAGTGTCTTGAATAAAGGGACAAGCATCTTTTAACATTATGGTCCTTCTTTATTCGACAACCATTTCTTCCAATGACTTTTGTCCTCTCCCCATCCTTATTTTATTTTCTGCCTTCCTCTTTTCCTCCTGCTCTCTCCTCTCATCCTCCTCTCTCTTCCTCTCTGCTCTCCTCCTCTTTTCCACTTGCTCTCTACTCTCATTCTCCTCTCTCTTCCTCTTTTCACCCTACTTGGCCCTATCAGAGCCTACACCCATTAAAACCTCACCACTATTCCACTACTTGGCCCTATCAGATCCTATACCCATTAAAACCTCCCCACTATTCCACTACTTGGCCCTATCAGATGCAACACCCATTAAAACCTCCCCACTATTCCACTATTTGGCCCTATCAGATCTTACACCCATTAAAACCTCACCACTATTCCACTACTTGGCCCTATCAGATCTTACACCCATTAAAACCTCCCCACTATTCCACTACTTGGCCCTATCAGATCCTACACCCATTAAAACCTCCCCACTATTCCACTACTTGACTCTATCTGATCCTACACCCACTAAAACCTCCCCACTATTCCACTACTTGGCCCTATCAGATCCTACACCCATTAAAACCTCCCCACTATTCCACTACTTGGCACTATCAGATCCTATACCCATTAAAACCTCCCCACTATTCCACTACTTGGCCCTATCAGATCCTATACCCATTAAAACCTCCCCACTATTCCACTACTTGGCCCTATCAGATCCTACACCCATTAAAACCTCCCCACTATTCCACTACTTGGCCCTATCAGATCCTACACCCATTAAAACCTCCCCACTATTCCACTACTTGGCCCTATCAGATTCAACACAAATTAAAACCTCATCACTATTCCACTACTTGGCCCTATCAGATCCTGCACCCATTAAAACCTCCCCACTATTCCACTACTTGGCCCTATCAGATCCTACACCCACTAAAACCTCCCCACTATTCCACTACTTGGCCCTATCAGATCCTGCACCGGGCCTCTTTTCCACGTTAATAGCATGCATACGTAAACACAGCACCAGACCAATGTTTATCTATTATATTGACTAGATAGTGACCGCTCTAACAATGGAAATACATCTCCTTAATGATCGAAGGCAGGCGAGATCAGGTTGTAACATTCTAGCCAATGAGAGGGCAGATACACAACTATGTGATTTTTCTCAAAGTTGCCAGAATGTAACCTGCATCCACTTATATCAGTACATTTGTAACAGCCTAAACATTACGGAACTATTAGATCAAATAAGCCTCACATATTTGACCCTTCGCTAAGTTCCGCCTCACTTAGTTACTTTTGCAACATCGAACAACATTTTCCCTGGAAGCCCAAATCCCCATTCAGACACAGTGGAAATCCCCTCACAACGATCTCAAAGTGTGTTTCTAATACACAATGAAATGAAACACTGACTTCCCCTTGCTAACCAGGAAACTCTTGGGTATGTTGTTGTGGACTGTTATTATCATTGCTTCACTGGAACCTGGTAAAATGATGTTTGTAGTGTAGCTAGCCACCGAATAGCTCTGATTGGAGCTAATAGTGGTCTGAATTTGTATCCTGATGTCGACAGCAGATTAGAGTTGTATTCATCAGTGGAGGCTCCTCAGAGGAGGAAGGGGAGGACCATCCGCCTCAGTGCATTTCTGAAAAATACAAATAGGGAAACATTTAAAAAGTTATATTTTTTAATAAAACTATACGATATATATTCAGGTCAGCAAATAAATGATTAAAACACACTGTTTTGCACTAAAGGTCTACAGTAGCCTCAGCAGCAGTCTGTAGGGTAGCACCATGGTGAAGCTAGAGGACAGCTAGCTTCTATCCTCCTCTGGGTACATTGACTTTAATACAAAACCTAGAGAACTCATGGTTCTTAACCGCTTCCATAGACTTACACAGAAATTGTGACAACGTCAGAGCCCTTGCAAGATGAACTGACGTTGTCCACCCAATTAGAAGATCAGAGAATGAATATAGTACTGGAAGAATAAGCTACAGCTAGCTAGCACTGCAGTGCATAACATGTGGTGAGTAGATGACTCAATGAGAGAAAAATACAATAGTTGAACAAATTAATTTCTTCCAAAATTAAGGAGAAGCAAGACAGAGAGAGAAAGAGAGAGAGAGAGAGATAGCTATGTTTGGTTGTATTATTTTCTTCACTTTCACTTAGCTAGGGAATGCAGCTAGCTAGTTTAGCCCATTCAAATACCTGGCTCAAACAGAGAAGGATGCTATGTTACTTAGTTGGCTATGGCTATCCAACTCTGGAACTCATTCAAGTCAAGATAAGCTCTTGGTTTAATGAATGTTTGAAGGTTTGGCTTGTAAAGGTTTTTTCTCCTGGTTACAGACAGCTGATGTGTTGTGCACTAAAGTCCACAAGCGAATGGAAAAGGTGAGAGGATGAGAGCGAGTCGGTAATTGCAAGAAGGAATTCTATATACAACGAGCAAAGTGTTCATGCGGTTTTTATGTGTCTGCTATGAAAGTGAATTGTGTTTGCGTGTGATCAGGTGTGTGTTCATTCCTCCGATTCTGTTAAAAGAAAAACCTTAAACGGAAGCAAACGGAATGAAACAGAAATAAACATACCTGAATTTGTCCAATAGAAACTCACATTTGCAACTGTTGGACTAATGATTACATCTTAGATCAGCTAGATGCAGGCAAGAGTGTGCAAACGGCTCTGCATATCACCTATACAGTTCTTTCATATCCTCCTAGGGAGGAGGAGGTAGGGTTTCTATTGGACAGAGCCTAACTATACTGGCCCAATAAGCACATGCCCTAGTGATAGGGTTTCTATTGGACAGGGCCTAACTATACTGGCCCAATAAGCACATGCCCTAGTGATAGGGTTTCTATTGGACAGGGCCTAACTATACTGGCCCAATAAGCACATGCCCTAGTGATAGGGTTTCTATTGGACAGGGCCTAACTATACTGGCCCAATAAGCACATGCCCTAGTGATAGCTGTTATTGGACAGTGGTTAGGGTTTGGCATTGGTGCTGTTGTCCTGGGTTCAATACTCTCTAGGGGAGTCACCCTACTCTCACATCAGTACCAATATATGTTAATGTCATTATTTGGCAGCAGTTAAACACCTATCTGATCGGATTCAAAATAAGTTTGTCAATGACACGTTTGTTGTGCATTATATATGTGGTGTAGATTTCAAAATGACCATGGAGTTATTTTTGAGATGCTCAGCTATGTAGAATGAATAAATACTGACCATTTATGAGGTAGTAGAAATGTGGTCAATTATAATTCGTGCTCAAGAGGAAAACGTACATACTCCTATCGTTTGATGACAAACTCATTTTAAATTGGATCAGATAGGTCTGTTGTAACTGATGCCAAAATAATGACATTAACATATTTTTGTTAAGTGGGTCTTGACCAATGACAAACACCTTCACCACTGTCCCAGTAAGGGATATCGCTAGGACATGTGCTCATTGGGCCACTATAGTTAGGCCCTGTCCTGTCCAGAACAAACCCTACCCCCTACTCACCATGCACTTGTTGTAGATCTGAAACAACTTGATACCTCTGTTAAAAGTACACTCAAGAAAAAGGGATTCAAGATTATCAATTAAAACCGGTTTACATGCACCACCAACATCAGACAACTGTTCTGAAAGCCCTTAAATGGATGAAATAAGTCAATCAAATCAATGATGATAATGGTCAGATTAATCAGTACATGATATAGACATGGTAGTGTAGCAGGAAGCTAGACATACCGTGAAACAAGAGGTTTTGAGTTCAAATCACTGGTGAGAACTGTAGAATAATAATTATTGTATAAACTAACATGCACAATGTAGTCAAATATCTCATTTGATTATGTTATGTTAAAAGCATTCTGTGTGAGTATCCCTTGCCAACAAAAAAAAGAGCTATGAATGGATCAGTGGTTCACCAATCAGGACCTTGATTGGCATGACAACACAAGTCTTGACGTGTAATGAAACCATTTTGATCAGTGGTTCACCAATCAGGGCCTTGATTGGCATGACAACACAAGTCTTGACGTGTAATGAAACCATTTCTATTTGTTTTGTTCCATCAGGCGACGTCCTGACAACTGACACACAGAAATGTTCTTGAAACGTGTCTAGAACATGAATATCTTATGTTCTGAGAACACGAAGACAGCTTGTCTGTCAAAATGTTGGACATAAATATGTTTGCATCTGAGCTAATAGAGCGTACGGCTCTCCTTTACTTAATCTTGTTTTCTGAGAACATAGCAGCCATGTTCTGTGTATGTTTGTTGGGACGTTGATGGAATATTCTCCTAACCCTTACAACACTGGGCACATGGATGTTCTTGCCACGTCCATTAAACATAAATATTGTCCACTGAATTATTATTATTTTTAAAATATAAACGCAACATGTAAAGTGTTGATCACATGTTTCATGAGCTGAAATAAAAGATCCCAGAAATATTCAGTCTGCTCAAGTCATTATGCTTTATAGGTGGTGTGGAACGTTCCAGAAGGAGGATTATTGGAAACTATTTGACTTGAGCCAGTTTTAGATGCATAATGAGTCTGTTTATAATCACAAAAAGTGCTTATTAGTAGTAATAATTTGTTATTGGTTAGGATGTTGGAGCTGGAGAGACAAAGGGAAGTCCAGAATGTCTCTGTATGGCCAGATATGTTATTTCTGCATATTAATATTTCTAAGGAAGTAGGTAAAGAACCACAGGCGAGTCTCAGTTCCTGGTAAGATCATGCGAGTTTCGGTGGAACTAGGGCTGGGAGAGACTTCCACATCGAAGTGAGGACAAAGTTGAAGAGAAGAAACTTCTACGAGGGAGGCTAGAGTGGCACATCCCATCAACCCTTCAACTATAGCCTTTTCTCTCTCACACACACCTCCCTGCCCACAAAGGTCCCGCACTCAGGCTGGGCCACGATTACACCAATAGGGGGACCTGACTCAGTTCCTGCCCAACAACAGAGACTGATTGTATTCCAGACATACAAGGAGGTGACTCCTAATCGAAAGGTATATATATATATATGCTTGTGTGAATTCTATGTGTGCTTGCAGTAGCAGCATCCAGTTTTGGGTGGAATAAATCTAGTCTGAGCTTCCTTTGGTGTCTGACTGGATTTGCACCAGAACTTAGAACCTAACATACAGATAGAAGGTCCCCCTAACCAACGGAAAACTGGACACTCAAACATTAGGGTAACATTACGGGTAACTTTACAAAAACCTTCTCCCTAGCAGGGGCGTCATGCACCCAAAACTCTGAAGGGGCACAAAGTAATACACTGGACTTTGTGCAAACTGGAAACCGCATATCCGGAGGCTGCATTTATTGTAGCTGGGGACTTTAATAACATACATCTGAGGAGTGTGCTACCGATGTTCTATCAACACATCTCCTGTGCTACTTGGGCATCGAGAACTCTGGACCATTGTTTCTCCCCCTTCTGGGATGGCTACAAGGCCCTCCCCCACCCTCCTTTCAGAAAATCAGATCATGCCTCCATTTTGCTCCTCCCATCCTATAGGCAGAAATTTAAACAGGAAGTACCCGTGGTAAGGACTGTTCAATGTTGGTCTGACCAATCAGAATCTATGCTTCAAGATTGTTTCAATATTTGATGATCTGACTTGTTGGAAAGGTGGCATCCTATGATTGTACCACGTTGAAAGTCTCTAAACTCTTCAGTAAGGCCATTCTACTGTCAATGTTTGTCTATGGAGATTGCATAGCTGTGTGCCTAATTTTATACACCTGTCAGCAATGTGTGTGACTGAAATGGCCGAATACAAATACTTTTGTACATATAGTTCAGCTCTGAGAGCTGTCTGGTTTAAAGACTTGTTGGTTTTGGAGGGCTGACTGCCTTAGCAGGAACTAAGGGGGATCCATAATATACCCCAGGAAGGGTAGTTGCTGCCTTAGCAGGAACTAATAGGGATCCATAATAAACCCCAGGAAGAGAAGCTACTGCCTTGACAGGAACTAATGGGGATTGTTAATAAGTATAAATACAACTGAAAATACAGCACGTGGAATCATTCCCATTGTAGAGAAGCTACCCTCCAGTCTTCAAGAGAAATGGGTGTCACAGACTGAGTTGCAAACAGCGACACCGTGTGGCCTTTCTCCCCCTTTCACTTGTCCTTTTTCATCCTCAATGAGACAAACGTGAGGAACGACCCCAGCTTTACCCTTTCAACCTCAAGTACATCCATGACAAGACCAGAGGGACTCCAAGTAAGTAATCCCATCTCAGCACACTAAACAGAGGCTGGTAAACCTGCCTACCATCAACATCCAGTTGAGGACACAGACACAGGGTGCCCTATCCACAAGTACCACACCATCTCAAGAGCTGTAGAGGATTCAGACAAAAGCCTCTGGAAGAATGTAAACGTTGTCTAAAGGACAACTCAATTTGCTTTAGATGCTGCGCTTCAACAAGCCAGCATGCTGCACAGAGTGTAACAGTAACCAACATGTTGCAGCTCTTAATGCTGTCCCAGTGCCCTTGGCTATAACAGAGGTTTCCTCACCTGCCATAGAGCATGGCAGGAATGGCGACGCTCACTCTCCCATAGGTGTCGGTCATGGGCATGCCCAAGAGCCCATGTTTGTCAACGCATACAAAAGCAACCCTTGTTGAAAATTGACCGCAGAGCAATGGAGCCTCCAGTCCAACCAAGCTCCACAGCCAACCAGCTTCCAGAGCCAGTCAGCGTTTAGAGTCAGCCTTTCAAAACCAACATGTCTTCACAACTAGACAGCTCTCAGAGCTAACCTATAAATACAAAATGATGTGGACACCCCGTCAAATTAGTGGATTCAGCTATTTCAGCCACACCCTTTGCTGATAGGTGTATGAGCACACAGCCATGGAATCTCCATAGACAAACATTGGCAGTAGAATATTCTTACTGAAGAACTCAGTGACTTTCTACGTGGCACCGTTATGGGATGCCGACTTTCCAACAAGTCAGTTCGTCAAATGTATGCCCTGCTAGAGCGACTCCGGTCAACTGTTAGTGTTGTTATTGTGAAGTGGAAACGTATAGGAGCAACAACGGCTCAGCCGTAAAGTGGTGGGCCACACAAGCTCACAGATTGGAACCACCGAGTGCTGAAGCGGGTAACATGTACAAATCATCGGTCCTCGGTCGCAACACTCACTACCGAGTTCCAGACTTCCTCTGGAAGCAACGTCAGCACAAGAACTGGTCGTCGGAGCTTCATGAAATGGGTTTCCATGGCCGAGCAGCCACACCCAAGCCTAAGATCACCATGCGTCGGCTGGAGTGGAGTAAAGCTTGCCGCCATTTTTTTTATGTTGTAGATTTAAAATAAAACACATATTTTTTACCCCCTTTACTCCCCAATTTCGTGGTATCCAATTGTAGTTACTATCTTGTCTCATTGCTACAACTTCCCTACGGGCTCGGGAGAGACGAAGGTTGAAAGCCATGCGTCCACCATACACAACCCAACCAAGCCGCACTGCTTCTTAACACAGCGCGCATCCAACCCGGAAGCCAGCCGCACCAATGTGTCGGAGGAAACACCGTGCACCTGGCGACCTGGTTAGCACGCACTGCGCCCTGCCCGCCACAGGAGTCGCTACTGCGCGATGAGACAAGGATATCCATTGTCCTGGTGGAAGGTGAACCTTTGCCCCAGGCTGAGGTCCTGATTTTCATCAACAATCTCTCTGTACTTTGCTCCGTTCATCTTTCCCTCGCTCCTGACTAATCTCCAATTCCCTGCCGTTGAAAAACATCCCCACAGAATGATGCTGCCACCACCATGCTTCACCGTAGGGATGGTGCCAGGTTTCCTCCAAATGTGATCCTTGGTATTCAGGTCAAAGGGTTCAATCTTGGTTTTGTCAGACGAGAGAACTTGTTTCTTATGGTCAAAGAGTCCTTTAGGTGCCTTTTGGCAAACTCCAAGCGGGCTGTCATGTGCCTTTTACTGAGGAGTGGCTCCTGTCTGGCTACTCTACCATAAAGGCCTGATTGGTGGAGTGCTGCAGAGATGGTTTTCATTCTGGAAGGTATACAGAGGAACTCTGGAGCTCTGTCCTGAGTGACCAAGGCCCTTGTCCCCCGATTGCTCAGTGTGGCCAGGCGACCAGCTCTAGGAAGAGTCTTGGTGGTTCCAAACTTCTTCCACTTAAGAAAGATGGAGGCCACTGTGTTCTTAGGGACCTTCAATGCTGCAACCATTTTTTGGTACCCTTCCCCAGATCTGTGCCTCGACACAATCCTGTCTCGGAGCTCTAAGGACAATTCCTTAGACCTCACGGCTTGGTTTTTTGCTCTGATATGCACTGTCAACTGCAAAAATATCGAAAAACCTGTTTTCGCTTTGCCATTATGGGTTATTGCATGTAGATTGAATGGAAGAAAATTATATTTAGTCCACTTTAGAATAAGGCTGTAACAGAACAAAGTGTGTAAAAAGTCAAGGGGTCGTACTACTTTCTGAATGCATGTACAATTTGTTTTAATAATAATGTTCTCCGTTTTGCTCTATAACCCCCACAAGCGTCTTGAGACTCGTCTGCAGTTGGTAGAATCCGATCTGCCAACTTCGTTCTGTAGTGTCCGAACAGTTTGGGCTACACACTACACACTATTTGTTGAAAGGTGAGACTCTCATGAACACATACATGTTGGTTGTTTTGCTCTAGGATGCTCACAGGCCTCAAGAGACTTGTCTGAAGGTCCCCGGTAGAGTACTGTATATATGGAGACAGTTTAGTGCCAAAAATAGGGGATTAAATAATGCTGAAATAAGTATAGTAACATAACATACCCAAACATATTCCCCATTCTTAGGAAAAGGATGTAATGATGAAGTCTACGTGGTGTAGGTATTTTACAATCAGAGGAGGTTGGTGGCACCTTAATTGGGGAGGACGGGTTTGTGGTAATGGCTGGAGTGGAATAGGTGGAATGGAATCAAATACATGAAATACATGGTTTCCATGTGTTTGATGCCATTCCATTAGTTTTCATAATTACTGTGTAAGTCTACAGAGAGGAGTGAGAACCATGAGCCTCCTAGGTTTTGTGTTGAAGTCAATGTACCCAGAGGAGGACAGAAGCTTTGACCAGGTTCCAGTGAAGCAATGATAATAACAGTCCACAACAACATACCCAAGAGTTTCCTGGTTAGCAAGGGGAAGTCAGTGTTTCATTTCATTGTGTATTAGAAACACACTTTGAGATCGTTGTGAGGGGATTTCCACCGTGTCTGAATGGGGATTTGGGCTTCCAGGGAAAATGTTGTTCGATGTTGCAAAAGTAACTAAGTGAGGCGGAACTTAGCGAAGGGTCAAATATGTGAGGCTTATTTGATCTAATAGTTCCGTGATGTTTAGGCTGTTACAAATGTACTGATATAAGTGGATGCAGGTTACATTCTGGCAACTTTGAGAAAAATCACATAGTTGTGTATCTGCCCTCTCATTGGCTAGAATGTTACAACCTGATCTCGCCTGCCTTTGATCATTGAGGAGATGGATTTCCATTGTTAGAGCGGTCACTATCTAGTCAATATAATAGATAAACATTGGTCTGGTGCTGTGTTTACGTATGCATGCTATTAACGTGGAAAAGAGGCCCGGTGCAGGATCTGATAGGGCCAAGTAGTGGAATAGTGGGGAGGTTTTAATGGGTGTAGGATCTGATAGGGCCAAGTAGTGGAATAGTGGGGAGGTTTTAATGGGTGTAGGATCTGATAGGGCCAAGTAGTGGAATAGTGGTGAGGTTTTAATGGGTGCAGGATCTGATAGGGCCAAGTAGTGGAATAGTGGGGAGGTTTTAGTGGGTGTAAGATCTGATAGGGCCAAGTAGTGGAATAGTGGGGAGGTTTTAGTGGGTGTAGGATCTGATAGGGCCAAGTAGTGGAATAGTGATGAGGTTTTAATGGGTGTAGGATCTGATAGGGCCAAGTAGTGGAATAGTGGGGAGGTTTTAATGGGTGTAGGATCTGATAGGGCCAAGTAGTGGAATAGTGGGGAGGTTTTAATGGGTGTAGGGTCTGATAGGGCCAAGTAGTGGAATAGTGGGGAGGTTTTAATGGGTGTAGGATCTGATAGAGTCAAGTAGTGGAATAGTGATGAGGTTTTAATGGGTGTAGGGTCTGATAGGGCCAAGTAGTGGAATAGTGGTGAGGTTTTAATGGGTGTAGGATCTGATAGGGCCAAGTAGTGGAATAGTGGGGAGGTTTTAATGGGTGTAGGGTCTGATAGGGCCAAGTAGTGGAATAGTGGGGAGGTTTTAATGGGTGTAGGATCTGATAGGGCCAAGTAGACTGAAAAGAGGAAGAGAGAGGAGAATGAGAGGAGAGAGCAAGTGGAAAAGAGGAAGAAAGAGGAGGAGGAGAGGAGAGAGGAGGATGAGAGGAGAGAGCAGTAGGAAAGGACAAAGGCAGAAAGTGAAATAAGGATGGGGAGAGGACAAAAGTCATTGGAAGAAATGGTTGTCGAATAAAAGGACCATAATGTTAAAAGATGCTTGTCCCTTTATTCAAGACACTGTAACCAACACTGAGGCACTACAATGGTTAAATGGTTGAACAGTTGAACAGTAATACTTTGGACAACACAGTAGAGATGTCTAATGTCTAATAATGTCCCGAGTTGTCCTTTCATGTGTGTTAAGAGTATGTACATAATATGAGTGCATTGCTATCCTGATCCCAGACCTGTTTGTGGTCTTGCCAATGCCAACGGTCGTTCTGCCCCTGAACAAGGCAGTTTAACCCACTGTTCCCCGGTAGGCCGTCATTGTAAATAAGAGGTTGTTCGTAACTGACTTGCCTAGTTAAATAAAGACCATCATGGCAGTCTGTCATTGCCAAGTCAACACTGTCATGTTTGGCTTGACACAAATGAGTGACAGGAGTTGTCATGATGGCACAAACAGACTGGCACTCAGACTAGTGCATTGAGTCTCCTTCATAAGAGGACCATTTCATGTCAGACACTCTCTGCTGTGTCACACAGCTCCCTGTATTCAGGTGGTTGAGAGGTGAAGATCACAGGTGGCACATCAACCTTTCTTCTCATCTGGCAGAGTATTGTGATGGCCAGGGCAACTCCAACATCCTGAGGACCAGACACACAGTAACGGTTCAGTCAGGATTGACGGAGCAGGTGACCAGATGCTGAGTGTGATAGATGATGGTTCAATCTAATAGGCCTACACTCGAAAGGTACGGTAAAAATCACTATGGTACAGTGTTGGGGTCGATTCATCCATCCTTCAGTTAGCATCCTGACTTTCAGATGTTTTAATTGTTCTTGTTTACTTGTATGTACTGTGTACTGCAATTCAGCTTTTAGCTGCCACATCGGTAATAATTATAATGAACAAATACTACTAAAGTTTTCAATTCAGGTAATTGAAATTCACTTCCTGAATTGAAAAATACATATGAAAAACGACAGACAATTTTCAATTTGGGAATTGACTTTCTATTTATTGAATTTAAAAAACTGAATGGACCCCAACCCTGAAATGGTGAAATAGTACAGACATAGATATGAAATACATACCCATAATGCGTTAAGTGCTGCTAATGTTCCTATCATCAGGCTGATTGCATAGCCCATGAAAGAGATCAGGATGGGAAGACATGGCTGAAAATGAAAAATAAAGAGTTTGTAAAAAACAAGAGTATCCACTCTGTACTATATCAGAACTTGAACATATAGCTGTTTATTGTATCAATGAGCACTGCAAGACATTTTGAGCAAAATTAAAAACTTTTTAGTTGCACCTTCTTGACAGCAGAGAGAACATTTTTTTAATTTTAGAGTTCATTTCGTGCAATTCTACACATTTTGCCATGGGGTGGTGAGAAATGTATGCAGTTTTTAATATGACATGAGAGTGAGACTGACTAACAACATCATTGGGGACCTCATGGGCGGTAATTCGACCACGATAACAGGTTTAGATAGCTGACCGGTAAACAAATTTAGCCATCTAAAAGATATTATCTGACATGGCCTAGTTGATCTGACGGCCTTCACAATGGCCGCCAGTTGCCCATCCCTGGTGTAGTGGAATGACATGATTTTACCTCTTTATATACCAGCATGTGTTCATCCATTAATCCCTTGTGGTCATCATCCTCAGACATATCACTGTTGGGATAGTGAATAACAAATCTTGTATTGTTACCAGGAGCAACCTGAAATAGAATGTGAGATGGTTTAAAACAGTGCTTTACTTTAGCTGCATGATTTCTTACTAGGCTACAGCATGGCAGCCATTATGTGTCTGGTCCAAATGTGTTCTATGGTATTTGTTGGTCTTTTAGAGTATTGTCATGTACATCTTCCTCAGTTTATTTATGGTTGTATTGTCACTGTCCTCATCATCTGTTTTGTATTATTTTTTAAATAAAAAATGTATTGCTCTTACCGAAAGACAAGAGATTCCCACTTTCATATTTGAGTGATAATTTATTTAACAGACGGACACATTGAAACCCATCCTCCTCATCATACACATAACAACAGCAACAAGTTAACTTATTTAACACAGACTCACACATTTAAAGTCTGTTGAGTCCTCATCAGAACAGAGACAGGAGAGGGGGATGTCTGTGCCCCAGTCTTGGTAGCCTTGTACGAGCCCACAGCATTTTAACTGAAAGTGAAGGAAACAGAACAACAGACATTTTAAAAACATGATTTACCAGGTATAGTTAAGGCCTAGTCCTGAAAGAACCCTCCATGGAGAAATCTCCAATGAAAGTGTTTTTAGTCCAGGCCTTGATTTACATAATATGGAAAACTGGTCCTAAAGACACACACACATTGAAACAGCACTCTGGGACTTTGAATTGGCACCCTGGGACTTTGAATTGGCACCCTGGGACTGTGAATTGGCACTCTGGGACTGTGAATTGGCACTCTGGGACTTTAAATTGGCACTCTGGGACTGTGACTTGGCACCCTGGGACTTTGAATTGGCACTCTGGGACTGTGAATTGGCACCCTGGGACTTTGAATTGGCACTCTGGGACTGTGAATTGGCACTCTGGGACTGTGAATTGGCACCCTGGGACTGTGAATTGGCACCCTGGGACTGTGAATTGGCACTCTGGGACTGTGAATTGGCACTCTGGGGCATTGAATTGGCACTCTGGGACTGTGAATTGGCACTCTGGGACTGTGAATTGGCACTCTGGGACATTGAATTGGCACTCTGGGACTGTGAATTGGCACTCTGGGACATTGAATTGGCACCCTGGGACATTGAATCGGCACCCTGGGACATTGAATTGGCACCCTGGGACATTGAATTGGCACCCTGGGACTTTGAATCGGCACAAGCAGAGACCATAAGAAGCATTAAATGAAGGTGACTTACGTTAGTCTGCATGTTGTATAGCCCTTCTAAATCAGTTTGATTCGCTCCACTCAGAGGCATCATCGCTAGATGTTCCTCTCTGGTTAACTCCTCCATCTTGAAATGAATCAAGTTTACATTGAGTGTTATAGTCACAGCTGAAACCTATAATCAGCTCTGAATTTTGAAAAGGACAGATACAGTACATTGAATTATCAAGAATCAGATGCATTGCACCATCATACAATAACTTCTCAAATATATTTTTACCAGAACAGCAAATAAACATTGCCTCAAGGTTGAATGAAAGTCACAGCCATGTATATCCCCCCAAGCAGATATCTCGAAGGCCCTGAAAGAACTACAGGTTGACTGATTATGATTTTTCAACACCGATACCGATAATTGGAGGACCAAAAAAAGCCAATACCGATTAATCGGACGATTTTTATATATATATATTTGTAATAATGACAATTACAACAATACTGAATGAACACTTTTATTTTAACTTAACATAATACATAAGTAAAAGCAATTTAGTCTCGAATAGATAATGAAACATGTTCAATTTGGTTTAAATAATGCAAAAACTAAGTGTTGGAGAAGAAAGTAAAAGTGCAATATGTGCTATGTAAGAAAGCTAACATTTAAGTTCCTTGCTCAGAACATGAGAGCATATGAAAGCTGGTGGTTCCTTTTAACATGAGTCTTCAATATTCCCAGGTAAGAAGTTTTAGGTTGCAGTTATTATAGGAATTATAGGACTATTTCCCTCTATACCATTTGTATTTCATTAACCTTTGACTATTGGATGTTCTAATAGGCACTATAGTATTGCCAGCCTGATCTCGGGAGTTGATAGGCTTGAAGTCATAAACAGCTCAATGCTTGAAGCACAGCGAAGAGCTGCTGGCAAACGCAGGAAAGTGCTATTTGAATGAATGCTTAGGAGCCTGCTGCTGCCTACCACCGCTCAGTCAAACTGCTCTATCAAATATAAAACCATAGACTTAATTATAATATAAGAAACACACAGAAATACGAGCCTTAGGTAATTAATGGTAAAATCCGGAAATTATAATTTAGAAAACAAAACGTTTATTCTTTCAGTGAAATACGGAACCGTTCCATATTTCATCTAATGGGTGGCATCCATAAGTCTAAATATTGCTGTTACATTGCACAACCTTCAATGTTATGTCATAATTATGTAAAATTCTGGCAAATTAATTACGGTCTTTGTTAGTAAGAAATGGTCTTCACACAGTTCACAACGATCCAGGCGGCCCAAACTGCTGCATATACCCTGACTCTGCTTGCACAGAACGCAAGAGAAGTGACACAATTTCACACCCTATTAAGACAGTTTATGTAAGTGTTTCCTTTATTTTGACAGTTACCTGTGTATATATATATATATATATATATATAGACTACTGTACATCGTGTTTCCTTTATTTTGACAGTTACCTGTGTGTGTGTATATATGTATATATATATATAGACTACTGTAGCTCGTGTTTGCTTTATTTTGACAGTTACCTGTGTATATATATATATATATATATATACAGTGCCTTCCGAAAGTATTCGGCCCCCTTGAACTTTGCGACCTTTTGCCACATTTCAGGCTTCAAACATAAGATATAAAACTGTATTTTTTTGTGAAGAATCAACAAGTGGGACTCAATCATGAAGTGGAATGACATTTATTGGATATTTCGAACTTTTTTAACAAATCAAAAATGGAAAAATTGGGCGTGCAAAATTATTCAGCCCCCTTAAGTTAATACTTTGTAGCGCCACCTTTTGCTGCGATTACAGCTGTAAGTTGCTTGGGGTATGTCTCTATCAGTTTTGCACATCGAGAGACTGAAATTTTTTCCCATTCCTCCTTGCAAAACAGCTCGAGCTCAGTGAGGTTGGATGGAGAGCATTTGTGAACAGCAGTTTTCAGTTCTTTCCACAGATTCTCGATTGGATTCAGGTCTGGACTTTGACTTGGCCATTCTAACACCTGGATATGTTTATTTTTGAACCATTCCATTGTAGATTTTGCTTTATGTTTTGGATCATTGTCTTGTTGGCAGACAAATCTCCGTCCCAGTCTCAGGTCTTTTGCAGACTCCATCAGGTTTTCTTCCAGAATGGTCCTGTATTTGGCTCCATCCATCTTCCCATCAATTTTAACCATCTTCCCTGTCCCTGCTGAAGAAAAGCAGGCCCAAACCATGATGCTGCCACCACCATGTTTGACAGTGGGGATGGTGTGTTCAGCTGTGTTGCTTTTACGCCAAACATAACGTTTTGCATTGTTGCCAAAAAGTTCCATTTTGGTTTCATCTGACCAGAGCACCTTCTTCCACACGTTTGGTGTGTCTCCCAGGTGGCTTGTGGCAAACTTTAAACAACACTTTTTATGGATATCTTTAAGAAATGGCTTTCTTCTTGCCACTCTTCCATAAAGGCCAGATTTGTGCAATATACGACTGATTTTTGTCCTATGGACAGAGTCTCCCACCTCAGCTGTAGATCTCTGCAGTTCATCCAGAGTGATCATGGGCCTCTTGGCTGCATCTCTGATCAGTCTTCTCCTTGTATGAGCTGAAAGTTTAGAGGGACGGCCAGGTCTTGGTAGATTTGCAGTGGTCTGATACTCCTTCCATTTCAATATTATCGCTTGCACAGTGCTCCTTGGGATGTTTAAAGCTTGGGAAATCTTTTTGTATCCAAATCCGGCTTTAAACTTCTTCACAACAGTATCTCGGACCTGCCTGGTGTGTTCCTTGTTCTTCATGATGCTCTCTGCGCTTTTAACGGACCTCTGAGACTATCACAGTGCAGGTGCATTTATACGGAGACTTGATTACACACAGGTGGATTGTATTTATCATCATTAGTAATTTAGGTCAACATTGGATCATTCAGAGATCCTCACTGAACTTCTGGAGAGAGTTTGCTGCACTGAAAGTAAAGGGGCTGAATAATTTTGCACGCCCAATTTTTCAGTTTTTCATTTGTTAAAAAAAGTTTGAAATATCCAATAAATGTCGTTCCACTTCATGATTGTGTCCCACTTGTTGTTGATTCTTCACAAAAAAATACAGTTTTATATCTTTATGTTTGAAGCCTGAAATGTGGCAAAAGGTCGCAAAGGGGGCCGAATACTTTCGCAAGGCACTGTATATATATAAATATATATATATATATATATATATATATATATATATATATATATATATATATATATATATATAGACTACTGTACCTCGTGTTTGCTTTGATATCCATTCACGCACTCCACAAACAGGTATAGGCTGGCCAGTGACATACCTACAGAAAACTACACACACATACAGGGGTTGTCAAGCAAAATCAATACTTAAGGTTCATTCAAACTTATCACGCTTTTTGGGAAACATGTCATGGGGAAAGTGTTGACTGGTTTCAGTTGAGTTGTATGGCATGCCATTACCTATCAGAAAGGAACAGTTTGCAGCAGAGAAGTCAAGCCGGTAGCCAGATCCCAGATCTGTTTGTGCTATATAGCCAACACTTATGATAATTATCCAAGACAAACCAACAGATCTGGGATCAGGCTAACACTTTGGAACAGGTCTCGGCAGGCTTACCAGAACCACAGTCCATTTCTTCTCCTTGCGAGCGCCATAGACCCCAAAGATTGACAGGACCAGGGTTGCTGCTTCTAGGACATACAGAACTACTATACCTGGCAGAATCTCTATCTGTGAATAGGAAGACAAGCCAGACTAATGATATGGCAACTGTGGGTTTATAATCATAATATTACAATGATGCTGATGGATTCTAGCCTGGTCTCAGATCTGTATAGCCAACTCCAATGGTTGTTGTCATGCTAAACACTGTAGGAGTTGGAAAGACAGCACAAACAGATCTGGGACCAAGCTAGATGGACACAGCATTATTATAATGAAATCGATATGATATAATTAGTAAATGTAATAGGAGCTATAAAAATAACAATTACTTCTTCTGATTGGTGGAAGTGCCCATGTCCAAATAATGTGATGGCCAGCAAGAGGGTGCTGATGATCTGAAGAGAATACAACACATGATACAATCATTACAATGTACAGGGTATTATACTGGGAATTCTACTGATAATGCACAGTAAAGGTTGATACAGTCATTACAATGTACAGGGTATTATACTGGGAATTCTACTGATAATGCACAGTAAAGGTTGATACAGTCATTACAATGTACAGGGTATTATACTGGGAATTCTACTGATAATGCACAGTAAAGGTTGATACAATCATTACAATGTACAGGGTATTATACTGGGAATTCTACTGATAATGCACAGTAAAGGTTGATACAATCATTACAATGTACAGGGTATTATACTGGGAATTCTACTGATAATGCACAGTAAAGGTTGATACAGTCATTACAATGTACAGGCTATTATACTGGGAATTCTACTGATAATGCACAGTAAAGGTTGATACAATCATTACAATGTACAGGGTATTATTCTGAGAATTCTACTGATAATGCACAGTAAAGGTTGATACAGTCATTACAATGTACAGGGTATTATACTGGGAATTCTACTGATAATGCACAGTAAAGGTAGATACAATCATTACAATGTACAGGGTATTATACTGGGAATTCTACTGATAATGCACAGTAAAGGTTGATACAGCCATTACAATGTACAGGGTATTATTCTGAGAATTCTACTGATAATGCACAGTAAAGGTTGATACAGTCATTTGTTTCAGAGGAGTTGAGGGATCCATTTCTTCATAACTTCAATAATGTATTTGACCAACGCCATCTACAAATGGTTTGTAAGCAGACAGTAAATTGTATTTACATATATTATATCTAGACTAAGAAATAGACTAAGAAATTATACATTATTAAGAAAGGAATAGCTGAAATATTTACTTAGTCAGCTGTTTATAAAAATCTAATATCAGTTATTGACTATCCTAATATTCTGACAAAAACGTGATAACTAAGGTCAGTAGGCCTATTTGAAGATGAGAATAAACATAACTCATGACTTTAAAACATTTAGCAGCGCGAGGATTATACTGATCAAAACCCAGTAGCCTAATTGCAACATTAAATGCATTTCTATTTCATTTGAGTGCTTCTTTCAATACCGGTCCATAGAACAACTCGCTCATTAGTGATGATGAAAGTGGCACTGCTCTTTATTCCGTCGCGTGTAAACTGCAACTCTCACTACTTGCGTTGAAGTAAATATAAATAAATAACCGGCAATAATTACAAAACATTTGCCTGTATTAAAAAACGTTGCTCCTACAAAAAATTGATTTATCAACTCGAATATTAACAGGCCAAAATACTGGACGATAACTTACCCCGATCAAGACACAGATGAAAATGAACGTCCGTTTTACGCAGATATGTATTCTTCCCATTTCTATATTTGGTTATAATAAGCAGTTCACTTCAGAGTTGGTCTTGCTGAAGCCCAAGATCTTTATGTCCAGAAAATAGATTGTCCGATTCCTTTAACTGTTTCTTCTTCTTCTCAACATGTGTTGACATGCTGCTCAATGGTGTTTTGTGTTATGGGAGGGACTAGCATGAACATTATGTCACTGATGGTTAGAGCTTAGGCAGGCATAAAGGGAGGGACTTGACTTATATTTTCTTTAAATGGGCTCTCCCGGAAGTTAGAGATAGATGTGAACCAGGCAGTAAGATTTGTGGCCAGTTGCCCTGAGTAAACGGCAACCAGTGGAGCACAAACAACATTGTAAACGTTGATCTGTTTATTTATCTTCCCCCACTATTCGTACTACAACTACAGTGCCTTGCGAAAGTATTCGGCCCCCTTGAACTTTGCTACCCTTTGCCACATTTCAGGCTTCGAACATAAAGATATAAAACTGTATTTTTTTGTGAAGAATCAACAACAAGTGGGACACAATCATGAAGTGGAACGACATTTATTGGATATTTCAAACTTTTTTAACAAATCAAAAACTGAAAAATTGGGCGTGCAAAATTATTCAGCCCCTTTACTTTCAGTGCAGCAAACTCTCTCCAGAAGTTCAGTGAGGATCTCTGAATTATCCAATGTTGACCTAAATGACTAATGATGATAAATACAATCCACCTGTGTGTAATCAAGTCTCCGTATAAATGCACCTGCACTGTGATAGTCTCAGAGGTCCGTTAAAAGCGCAGAGAGCATCATGAAGAACAAGGAACACACCAGGCAGGTCCGAGATACTGTTGTGAAGAAGTTTAAAGCCGGATTTGGATACAAAAAGATTTCCCAAGCTTTAAACATCCCAAGGAGCACTGTGCAAGCGATAATATTGAAATGGAAGGAGTATCAGACCACTGCAAATCTACCAAGACCTGGCCGTCCCTATAAACTTTCAGCTCATACAAGGAGAAGACTGATCAGAGATGCAGCCAAAAGGCCCATGATCACTCTGGATGAACTGCAGAGATCTACAGCTGAGGTGGGAGACTCTGTCCATAGGACAACAATCAGTCGTATATTGCACAAATCTGGCCTTTATGGAAGAGTGGCAAGAAGAAAGCCATTTCTTAAAGATATCCATAAAAAGTGTTGTTTAAAGTTTGCCACAAGCCACCTGGGAGACACACCAAACATGTGGAAGAAGGTGCTCTGGTCAGATGAAACCAAAATTGAACTTTTTGGCAACAATGCAAAACGTTATGTTTGGCGTAAAAGCAACACAGCTCATCACCCTGAACACACCATCCCCACTGTCAAACATGGTGGTGGCAGCATCATGGTTTGGGCCTGCTTTTCTTCAGCAGGGACAGGGAAGATGGTTAAAATTGATGGGAAGATGGATGGAGCCAAATACAGGACCATTCTGGAAGAAAACCTGATGGAGTCTGCAAAAGACCTGAGACTGGGACGGAGATTTGTCTTCCAACAAGACAATGATCCAAAACATAAAGCAAAATCTACACTGGAATGGTTCAAAAATAGAACGGCCAAGTCAAAGTCCAGACCTGAATCCAATCAAGAATCTGTGGAAAGAACTGAAAACTGCTGTTCACAAATGCTCTCCATCCAACCTCACTGAGCTCGAGCTGTTTTGCAAGGAGGAATGGGAAAAAATTTCGGTCTCTCGATGTGCAAAACTGATAGAGACATACCCCAAGCGACTTACAGCTGTAATCGCAGCAAAAGGTGGCGCTACAAAGTATTAACTTAAGGGGGCTGAATAATTTTGCACGCCCAATTTTTCCATTTTTGATTTGTTAAAAAAGTTTGAAATATCCAATAAATGTCGTTCCACTTCATGATTGTGTCCCACTTGTTGTTGATTCTTCACAAAAAAATACAGTTTTATATCTTTATGTTTGAAGCCTGAAATGTGGCAAAAGGTCGCAAAGTTCAAGGGGGGCGAATACTTTCGCAAGGCACTGTATTTGCTCATTAAAACCCTGAACATATATGATAATATAACTCTGGAAATGTCTGTATCTTTATGAAACCTTTGTGTTGTTTACTGTTTATTTCTAATAGTTTGTTGTTGATGTTGTTTTTTGTTTCTTCTCACTTTCTTTATTGTTTATTTCACTTGCTTTGGCAATGTAAACATATGTTTCTCATGCCAACAACACCCCATTAAAGAGAGAGAGAGAATTAAGAACTCATACAGCACTTATTGTCTGCTCTTCTATCTGTTGTCTTGGCAGAACAAAGCATCTACCTCAGGAACCCAGACTCCAGAGGTCCAGTCCAGAGCAAGGAGGCCTGAGTGAACATGAAATCACATAATCAGCCATTTCTGGACAACTATGACCTCACCACTTGCGTCCAAAATGGCACCCTATTCCCTAGTGCTCTATAAGCCCTGGTCAAAAAGTAGTGCACTATATAGGGAATAGAGTGCTATTTGAGAAGCAACCACATTGGGTCTCTAGGAATCCAGAGAAGGGCCAAGTGTTAAGCAATGTCAATGTCAATGCAACCCCGCAAAACATCTGGAGCACATTTTGTACAGAGGAAGATAGTAATGGAACAGACTCAAGCACATGTTCGCAATGGAACAGACTCAAGCATATGTTCGCAATGGAACAGACTCAAGCATATGATAGTAATGGAACAGACTCAAGCATATGATAGTAATGGAACAGACTCAAGCATATGATAGTAATGGAACAGACTCAAGCATATGATAGTAACAGAACAGACTCAAGCATATGATAGTAATGGAACAGACTCAAGCATATGATAGTAACAGAACAGACTCAAGCATATGATAGTAACGGAACAGATTCAAGCATATGATAGTAACGGAACAGACTCAAGCATATGATAGTAACAGAACAGACTCAAGCATATGATAGTAATGGAACAGACTCAAGCATATGATAGTAACAGAACAGACTCAAGCATATGATAGTAACGGAACAGATTCAAGCATATGATAGTAACAGAACAGACTCAAGCATATGATAGTAATGGAACAGACTCAAGCATATGATAGTAACAGAACAGACTCAAGCATATGATAGTAATGGAACAGACTCAAGCATATGATAGTAACAGAACAGACTCAAGCATATGATAGTAATGGAACAGACTCAAGCATATGATAGTAACAGAACAGACTCAAGCATATGATAGTAACGGAACAGATTCAAGCATATGATAGTAACAGAACAGACTCAAGCATATGATAGTAATGGAACAGACTCAAGCATATGATAGTAATGGAACAGACTCAAGCATATGATAGTAACAAAACAGACTCAAGCATATGATAGTAACAGAACAGATTCAAGCATATAATAGTAACGGAACAGACTCAAGCATATGATAGTAACAGAACAGACTCAAGCATATGATAGTAATGGAACAGACTCAAGCATATGATAGTAACAGAACAGATTCAAGCATATGATAGTAACGGAACAGACTCAAGCATATGATAGTAACAGAACAGACTCAAGCATATGATAGTAATGGAACAGACTCAAGCATATGATAGTAACAGAACAGACTCAAGCATATGATAGTAACGCAACAGACTCAAGCATATGATAGTAACGGAACAGACTCAAGCATATGATAGTAATGGAACAGACTCAAGCATATGATAGTAACAGAACAGACTCAAGCATATGATAGTAACGGAACAGACTCAAGCATATGATAGTAATGGAACAGACTCAAGCATATGATAGTAACGGAACAGACTCAAGCATATGATAGTAACAGAACAGACTCAAGCATATGATAGTAATGGAACAGACTCAAGCATATGATAGTAATGGAACAGACTCAAGCATATGATAGTAACAGAACAGACTCAAGCATATGATAGTAATGGAACAGACTCAAGCATATGATAGTAACAGAACAGATTCAAGCATATGATAGTAACGGAACAGACTCAAGCATATGATAGTAACGGAACAGACTCAAGCATATGATAGTAACGGAACAGACTCAAGCATATGATAGTAACGGAACAGACTCAAGCATATGACAGTAACGGAACAGACTCAAGCATATGATAGTAACGGAACAGACTCAAGCATATGATAGTAATGGAACAGACTCAAGCATATGATAGTAACAGAACAGACTCAAGCATATGATAGTAATGGAACAGACTCAAGCATATGATAGTAATGGAACAGACTCAAGCATATGATAGTAACGGAACAGACTCAAGCATATGATAGTAACGGAACAGACTCAAGCATATGATAGTAATGGAACAGACTCAAGCATATGATAGTAACAGAACAGACTCAAGCATATGATAGTAACAGAACAGATTCAAGCATATGATAGTAACGGAACAGACTCAAGCATATGATAGTAACAGAACAGACTCAAGCATATGATAGTAATGGAACAGACTCAAACATATAATAGTAATGGAACAGACTCAAGCATATGATAGTAACAGAACAGACTCAAGCATATGATAGTAATGGAACAGACTCAAGCATATGATAGTAACAGAACAGATTCAAGCATATGATAGTAACGGAACAGACTCAAGCATATGATAGTAACAGAACAGACTCAAGCATATGATAGTAACGGAACAGACTCAAGCATATGATAGTAACAGAACAGATTCAAGCATATGATAGTAACGGAACAGACTCAAGCATATGATAGTAACAGAACAGACTCAAGCATATGATAGTAACGGAACAGACTCAAGCATATGATAGTAATGGAACAGACTCAAGCATATGATAGTAACAGAACAGACTCAAGCATATGATAGTAATGGAACAGACTCAAGCATATGATAGTAACAGAACAGATTCAAGCATATGATAGTAACGGAACAGACTCAAGCATATGATAGTAACAGAACAGACTCAAGCATATGATAGTAACGGAACAGACTCAAGCATTTGATAGTAACGGAACAGACTCAAACATATGATAGTAACAGAACAGACTCAAGCATATGATAGTAACGAAACAGACTCAAGCATTTGATAGTAACGGAACAGACTCAAGCATATGATAGCAATGGAACAGACTCAAGCATATGATAGTAACGGAACAGACTCAAGCATATGATAGCAATGGAACAGACTCAAGCATATGATAGTAACGGAACAGACTCAAGCATATGATAGTAACGGAACAGACTCAAGCATATGATAGCAATGGAACAGACTCAAGCATATGATAGTAACGGAACAGACTCAAGCATATGATAGCAATGGAACAGACTCAAGCATATGATAGTAACGGAACAGACTCAAGCATATGATAGTAACAGAACAGACTCAAGCATATTCCCCATTCACAGGAAAAGGGTGTACGAATGAAGGATAAGGGAGCATACGAATTTTATAACATGTTTGAGATATAATCAAATCACATTTCATTTGTCACATACACGTGTATAGTAGATGTTATTGCGGGTGTAGCGAAATGCTGTTGTTTCTAGCTCCAACAGTTCAGTAATATCTAACTAGTAATATCTAACAATATACACATTCTAAAGTAAAGGGATGGAATTAAGAATATATAAATATTTGGACGAGCAATGTCAGAGCTGCATAGACTAAGATACAGTAGAATAGGACAGAATAAGATGCTGGAGAGTAACTGTTCCGTTCTGGGTAACAGATTAGTTCAACAACTACATAACTGAGTAGATACAGTATGTCCAGTTGTTTCCTGTGAGGTCTTGATCACTCAAACACTGAAGAGGGTCTTGTTTTGGAAACATCCTTCCTAATTCCCTTTAGTAATCACTGAAATAACACATCAACTGTAAATTGTCTAAAGCTATCACCACTCCACTTATGATATCACTGGTTACATGAACCAATGAATGGAGGATGGAAGGAAGCGTGGATTGTGTAGTAGTTGGAAATGTCCCAAGTGTTTACCCGTGACAGGTCCCGTAGTACTAACTGCCACCACTAGAGGTGGTGTATAGACGGTGACGGCTGTGTTCGGTGCTGTGTTTACATCTGCGTGCTGTTGACGTGGAAGAGACACAGAAGAAAGATGGCGGCGCCCTCTGCAGAGCAGCAAAACGGCCAAAGTGATGAATCTGATCTACAAAGCCCTATATCGACAAATTATGAAGACTCCGAAACAGAATCGGGGGAGGGAGCACTCCCCGACTACGTTGTCGAATTGATAGAGAAAGAAATCGGAGTGGATCTGAAGTCGCTGAAGAAAGTTAGCGCGCTCCTGGAGAAACTGACAGCGGAAAACAAGTTGCTGGAGGAGCAGGTAGTTAGCAAGCGCGTTGTTAACTTCATGTTGCACACTCAAATCAGCTTTCAATGCTGTATCAATTATTGCATGAAAAATAATAGAATCGTTAATAATGCGAGTATTATTCTTTCCCTTGCTAGTTAATGTAAGTAATGATCTATAGCTAACCTTTGCTAGCTAGTTTAAGGGCGTGCATTTCCCTTGCTGACAGGTCTTCCTCCACCCACCTTCTCAGGTTCTGACGGTGTCCAGTTCGGTGCCGCTGCGGGTGTCAGCAGCGCTGTCTGCTGCCGAGGAGTCCCGTGTGTCTCTGGAAGGTTTGCTCCAGCGGGAGAGGGTCCTGTCCAACACCCTGATACAGCACCTGCAGGGCGCCCAGCCCTGGGCAGACAGCCTGGGACGGACCCTGGAACAGCTGGACAACACAGAGAAACACATGAAATACCTGCAGTGTCTGTCACGCATTGAAGAACTCAGGTGAGCAACAGTATTATTATTTTCTTCTTCTTGTAGTTGGACAATATATTTGACACTATTCAAAGATAGGATCCTGATTGGAATACACACACACAAAATGGTATCCTACTGTATGTTAAGTTGTTCCGCTAACTGTCGTTCTCTCCTCCCACAGTGACAGCATCCAGCAGTGTCTGATCACCAACAGTATATGGGAGGCAGTGGTGGCGGTGGGCAGCATGGCCAGTCTAGATGTGGGCCTAAAGCAGTCTGGCTGCTCTCATCTCCAGGCCTTCCTCAGAGAGACACTATGCTTCTGGCACAAGATCATTAAGGACAGACTGGCTGGGTATGTGTGGCTGAGTGGGTCAGACAGGGCAGGCAGTGTGTTGTGTTAGCGGGCCGGGCCGGAGCAGAAGGACTGGCGATGGAGAACTCTGTGATAGTTATTAGGATCTCTGTTTAGATCAGTGGTCAGAAACCCTGGTCCTGGAGAGCAACTGGCCATGCAGGCCTTTGTTCCAGCCTGGCACTAACCCATCTAATTCAGTCTAAATGACTAGTTGACCAGGTGTATTTGTGTTGGGCCAGAACAAGTAAGACACACACGGTAGCTCTCCAGGACCGGGCTTGGTGATTCACAGTTATTATGATGATCCAAAGTCAAGCTACCTCAGACCTGAATGTGATTTTTAACTCCTCCTCCTCCTCTGTCTGGCAGTGATTTTGAGGAGTTGCTGATCCAGCTCCACTGGCCGTTCATCTCGCCTCCCACCCAGTCTCTCTCCCCCCCTGCCAACGCTCAGGAGCTCCACAGCCAGCTGGAGCTTCTGGTGGCCCAGCTCCTGTCTCTACAGACCTCGTATCCTTCACCCTAATATAGTGTTATCAGAGTCGAAGACATACACACTAGCATTATCGTCTGTTATACATTCGCTGTTATAGACACTACTAGGTTATACACACGCTGTTCTAGACAGGACTAGGTTGTAGACAGGACTGGGTTATAGACAGGACTGGGTTGTAGACAGGACTGGGTTATAGACACTACTAGGTTATACACACTACTGGGTTATAGACAGGACTGGGTTATAGACACTACTAGGTTATAGACAGGACTGGGTTATAGACACTACTAGTTTATAGACAGGACTGGGTTATAGACACTACTAGGTTATAGACAGGACTGGGTTATACACACTACTGGGTTATAGACAGGACTGGGTTATAGACACTACTAGGTTATACATACTACTGGGTTATAGACAGGACTGGGTTATAGACAGGACTGGGTTGTAGACAGGACTGGGTTGTAGACAGGACTGGGTTATTGACAGGACTGGGTTGTAGACACTACTGGGTTATAGACAGGACTGGGTTATAGACAGGACTGGGTTATAGACACTACTAGGTTATACACACTACTAGGTTATAGACAGGACTGGGTTATAGACAGGACTGGGTTATAGACACTACTAGGTTATAGACACTACTAGGTTATAGACACTACTAGGTTATATACAGGACTGGGTTATTGACAGGACTGGGTTATAGACACTACTAGGTTATAGACACTACTAGGTTATAGAGAGGACTGGGTTATAGACAGGACTGGGTTATAATCAGGACTGGGTTATAGACAGGACTGGGTTGTAGACAGGACTGGGTTGTAGACAGGACTGGGTTACAGACAGGACTGAGTTGTAGACAGGACTGGGTTATAGACACTACTGGGTTATAGACACTACTAGGTTATAGACAGGACTGGGTTATAGACAGGACTGGGTTATAGACACTACTAGGTTATAGACAGGACTGGGTTATAGACACTACTAGGTTATAGACAGGACTGGGTTATATACAGGACTGGGTTATAGGCAGGACTGGGTTATAGACACTACTGGGTTATAGACACTACTGGGTTATAGACAGGACTGGGTTATAGACACTACTGGGTTATAGACAGGACTGGGTTATAGACACTACTAGGTTGTAGACACTACTGGGTTATAGACACTACTAGGTTATAGACACTACTAGGTTATAGACACTACTAGGTTATAGACACTACTGGGTTATAGACACTACTGGGTTATAGACACTACTGGGTTATAGACAGGACTGGGTTATAGACACTACTAGGTTATAGACAGGACTGGGTTATAGACAGGACTGGGTTATAGACACTACTGGGTTATAGACACTACTAGGTTATAGACACTACTGGGTTATAGACACTACTAGGATATAGACAGGACTGGGTTATAGACACTACTAGGTTATAGACACTACTAGGTTATAGACACTACTAGGTTATAGACACTACTAGGTTATAGACACTACTGGGTTATAGACACTACTAGGATATAGACAGGACTGGGTTATAGACACTACTGGGTTATAGACACTACTAGGTTATAGACACTACTGGGTTATAGACACTACTAGGATATAGACAGGACTGGGTTATAGACAGGACTGGGTTATAGACAGGACTGGGTTATAGACAGGACTGGGTTATAGACAGGACTGGGTTGTAGACAGGACTGGGTTGTAGACAGGACTGGGTTATAGACAGGACTGGGTTATAGACAGGACTGGGTTATAGACAGGACTGGGTTATAGACACTACTAGGTTATAGACACTACTAGGTTATAGACACTACTAGGTTATAGACACTACTAGATTGTAGACACTACTGGGTTATAGACACTACTGGGTTATAGACACTACTAGGTTATAGACACTACTAGATTGTAGACACTACTGGGTTATAGACACTACTAGGTTATAGACACTACTGGGTTATAGACACTACTAGGTTGTAGACACTACTAGGTTATAGACACTACTAGGTTGTAGACACTACTAGGTTATAGACACTACTGGGTTATAGACACTACTAGGTTATAGACACTACTAGGTTATAGACACTACTGGGTTATAGACACTACTAGGTTATAGACACTACTAGGTTATAGACAGGACTAGGTTATAGACACTACTAGGTTATAGACACTACTAGGTTATAGACACTACTAGATTATAGACACTACTGGGTTATAGACACTACTGGGTTATAGACACTACTAGGTTATAGACACTACTGGGTTATAGACACTACTAGGTTATAGACACTACTAGGTTATAGACACTACAAGGTTATAGACACTACTGGGTTATAGACACTACTAGGTTATAGACACTACTAGGTTATAGACAGGACTGGGTTGTAGACACTACTAGGTTATAGACACTACTAGGTTATAGACACTACTGGGTTATAGACACTCCTAGGTTATAGACACTACTAGGTTATAGACACTACTGGGTTATAGACACTCCTAGGTTATAGACACTACTGGGTTATAGACACTACTAGGTTATAGACACTACTGGGTTATAGACACTACTGGGTTATAGACACTACTAGGTTATAGACACTACTGGGTTATAGACACTACTGGGTTATAGACACTACTAGGTTATAGACACTACTAGGTTGTAGACACTACTAGGTTATAGACACTACTAGGTTGTAGACACTACTAGGTTATAGACACTACTAGGTTGTAGACACTACTAGGTTATAGACACTACTAGGTTATAGACACTACTGGGTTATAGACACTACTAGGTTATAGACACTACTAGGTTATAGACACTACTGGGTTATAGACACAGTGCATTATTTCCACTCTGCACACTTCTTCATACAGTAGCTCCATACATTCCCAGTCACAGACATCCTGTTCCCCACACACTTCCTACGATATTGACTGATGTTGATGTTGTACTGAGATGAATACCTGGCCAGTTTCTTTAACCTGTTTCTCAGTGATGATCTCATATCAGAGAAGCCAACCTCTGTGTCCCGTGTAGGGTTGCCCCCGACGACACCCCTGTCTCTTCCTGTCCAGATCATGTTGCTTCCTCTGAGCAAGAGGTTTCGATACCACTTCACTGGAAACCGTCAGACCAATTCACTCAACAAGGTTAGAGCAACACACACAGACACACACACACACACACACACACACACACAGAGCATGTCTCACACACACACACAAAGACACACACACACAGACACACACACAGACACACACACACACAGAGCACGTCTCAAACACACAGACAGACAGACTATGACAATAATAATAACCTCCATCTCTGTCTCCATGCAGCCTGAGTGGTTCCTGACCCAGGTCCTGATGTGGATGGGTAACAGCTCCAACTTCATGGAGGAGAAGATCCAGCCCATTCTGGACAGAAATGGAGCTAACGTCAACGCCAAGGTTAGAGGATCAGCCGCTACTTGATCATCTAGAATCCTGAGTTCATGTGCCATTGAAGTATTTGTTCACCCCCCAAGATTCAAAGCTGAAAGTCAAGTTGAGTTTCAATCGTAGCAGCTCTTGATGTTCCACAGTCATATGAGAGGATATAAGCATATATATATATATTAATATAATAAAATATAATGGGTATAGCTATTGAAGTATCTCGTGTCATCCCTCACGTCCCCACCAGGTGGAGCTGTGTCGCGGTCTACTCACCCTGGCCCAGGAGAAGCTAGCGTTGGATGCTCCACGGCTGCTCTACGACGACGCTCTCTTCTGCCACCTGGTGGACGAGATCCTGCAGTTTGAGAGGGAGCTGCGCACCACCCACTCCTACCCCAGCACCCTGCCCGGAGTGCTGCATGTACTGCTGGAGGAGGTCGTGCTGCAGAAGTGGCTCACTGTGGAGAGGAAGAGTGAGTGAGAGAGGCAGCAATGGAGCATCTCTCATCGTTCCCTACTCTTTCCCCTTGGCCCTAACCCTCCAATTTCCACAGATCTGAAGGGGCTGGATAGGTATAAGCAGTGTACTGGCAGAGCTTTCGCCATATCGCTTCTACCTTACAGATCTGCAAACATTGAAGGGTTTGGGTGAAGTGAAGGGGTAGGAAGCCATTTGGGACTGACTAAAGAGATTGATTTTATGTGGGATTTTACTTCTCTGTTAGACTCTGTTTATGTCAGTGTATGTGATTTAGTGAATGTGTGATGTGTGCTCATCCCAACTGTGTGTCTCTCTGTAGTGGCGATAGAGAAGGTGGATGCCATGCTGTCTGCTGAGGGGGCTTGGAGCTCCCAGTACAAAGACATCAGTGACATGGACGAACTCAAGGCTCCAGACTGCGCTGAGACCTTCATGACCTTACTGCTGGTCATCACTGGTAGGATTATTAACTACTTCATCACTCTCTCTCTCTACCTCTCTCTCTCTCTCTGCCTCTCTCTCTGTCTCTCTCTCTCTTCATCTCTCTCTGTCTCTCTCTGCCTCTCTCTCTCTCTGCCTCTCTCTCTCTCTGCCTCTCTCTGCCTCTCTCTCTCTCGCTCTCTCTGCCTCTCTCTCTCTCTCTCTCGTCTCACTCTGTCTGTCTTGTTGGTTGTCACCGTTCATCCCTCTGTTTGTCGTAGAGGGACAGCCTGCTGTTGGGGCAGCCTCTGACTTACTGCACTCTATCTCTCTCCCCTTCTCTCCCTCCCTCTCTCTGCTTTCCCTTTCTCTCCCCTCCACCTCCCTCTATCCTCTCTCTCCCCCTCAATCTCTAATACTCCCCCTACCAGACCGCTACCGTGCCCTCCCCTGCCCTCGTGCCCAGCTGCGTTTCCTGGCGCTACAGAGAGAGCTGGTGGACGACTTCCGTATCCGCCTCACCCAGGTGATGAAGGAAGAGTCCCGTAACCCGCTGGGCGCTAGATACTGTGCTATTCTCAACGCTGCCAACTACATCTCCACCGTGCTGGGGGACTGGGGAGACAACGTGGTACGTGGCCCCTCGGAGTCATCACGCTGTTGCTATACAAAACATA
Organism: Oncorhynchus mykiss; assembly: GCF_013265735.2. Lineage (NCBI taxonomy): Eukaryota > Metazoa > Chordata > Actinopteri > Salmoniformes > Salmonidae > Oncorhynchus > Oncorhynchus mykiss. The sequence continues at coordinate 11,348,204 of NC_048585.1, forward strand.
TTGATGCAGTAGTAGCTAAGATGGGGAGAAGTCTGTCTATAATAAAGCCATACTCTGCCTTCTTAACAACATTATCAACAAGGCAGGTCCTACAGGCCCTAGTTTCTACCTTCTTAACAACACTACCAACAAGGCAGGTCCTACAGGCCCTAGTTTCTACCTTCTTAACAGCACTATCAACAAGGCAGGTCCTACAGGCCCTAGTTTCTACCTTCTTAACAACACTATCAACAAGGCAGGTCCTACAGGCCCTAGTTTTGTCGCACCTTGACTACTGTTCAGTCGTGTGGTCAGGTGCCACAAAAAAGGACTAAGGAAAATTGCAATTGGCTCAGAACAGGGCAGCACGGCTGGCCCTTGGATGTACACAGAGAGCTAATATTAATAATATGCATGTCAATCTCTCCTGGCTCAAAGTGGAGGAGGGATTGACTTCATCACTACTTTTATTTATGAGAGGTATATTTATGAGACATGTTGAATGCACCGAGCGGTCTGTCTAAACTACTGGCACACAGCTCGGACACCCATACATACCCCACAAGACATGCCACAAGAGGTCTCTTCACAGTCCCCAAGTCCAGAACAGACTATGGGAGGTACACAGTACTACATAGAGCCATGACTACATTGAACTCTATTCCACAGTACTACATAGAGCCATGACTACATGGAACTCTATTCCACAGTACCACATAGAGCCATGACCACATGGAACTCTATTCCACAGTACCACATAGAGCCATGACTACATTGAACTCTATTCCACAGTACTACATAGAGTCATGACTACATGGAACTCTATTCCACAGTACCACATAGAGCCATGACTACATGGAACTCTATTCCACAGTACTACATAGAGCCATGACTACATGGAACTCTATTCCACAGTACCACATAGAGCCATGACTACATGGAACTCTATTCCACAGTACTACATAGAGCCATGACTACATGGAACTCTATTCCACAGTACCACATAGAGCCATGACTACATGGAACTCTATTCCACAGTACTACATAGAGCCATGACTACATGGAACTCTATTCCACAGTACCACATAGAGCCATGACTACATGGAACTCTATTCCACAGTACCACATAGAGCCATGACTACATTGAACTCTATTCCACAGTACTACATAGAGCCATGACTACATGGAACTCTATTCCACAGTACTACATAGAGCCATGACTACATGGAACTCTATTACACAGTACCACATAGAGCCATGACTACATGGAACTCTATTCCACAGTACCACATAGAGCCATGACTACATGGAACTCTATTCCACAGTACCACATAGAGCCATGACTACATTGAACTCTATTCCACAGTACCACATAGAGCCATGACTACATGGAACTCTATTCCACAGTACCACATAGAGCCATGACTACATGGAACTCTTATTTCACAGTACTACATAGAGCCATGACTACATGGAACTCTATTCCACAGTACTACATAGAGCCATGACTACATGGAACTCTATTCCACAGTACCACATACAGCCATGACTACATGGAACTCTATTCCACAGTACTACATAGAGCCATGACTACATGGAACTCTATTCCACAGTACTACATAGAGCCATGACTACATGGAACTCTATTCCACAGTACTACATAGAGCCATGACTACATGGAACTCTATTCCACAGTACCACATACAGCCATGACTACATGGAACTCTATTCCACAGTACCACATAGAGCCATGACTACATGGAACTCTATTCCACAGTACCACATAGAGCCATGACTACATGGAACTCTTATTTCACAGTACTACATAGAGCCATGACTACATGGAACTCTATTCCACAGTACTACATAGAGCCATGACTACATGGAACTCTATTCCACAGTACCACATACAGCCATGACTACATGGAACTCTATTCCACAGTACTACATAGAGCCATGACTACATGGAACTCTATTCCACAGTACCACATAGAGCCATGACTACATTGAACTCTATTCCACAGTACCACATAGAGCCATGACTACATGGAACTCTATTCCACAGTACCACATAGAGCCATGACTACATGGAACTCTTATTTCACAGTACTACATAGAGCCATGACTACATGGAACTCTATTCCACAGTACTACATAGAGCCATGACTACATGGAACTCTATTCCACAGTACCACATACAGCCATGACTACATGGAACTCTATTCCACAGTACTACATAGAGCCATGACTACATGGAACTCTATTCCACAGTACTACATAGAGCCATGACTACATGGAACTCTATTCCACAGTACTACATAGAGCCATGACTACATGGAACTCTATTCCACAGTACCACATACAGCCATGACTACATGGAACTCTATTCCACAGTACCACATAGAGCCATGACTACATGGAACTGTATTCCACATCAGGTAACTGATGCAGCAGTAAAATTAGATTTAAAAAACAGATAAAAACACCTTATGGAACAGCGGGGACTGTGAAGCAACACAAACATTGGCACAGACATATACATATGATAAGATACGCACTATACACACACATGGTGGTGGTGGAGTAGGGGCCTGAGGGAACACAGTGTGTTGTGAAATCTGAATGTATTGTAATGTATTACAGTTGTATAAACTGCCTTCATTTTGCTGGACCCCAGGAAGAGTAGCTGCTGCCTTGGCAGGAACTAATGGGGATCCATAATAAACCCCAGGAAGAGTAGCTGCTGTATTGGCAGCATCTAATGGGGATCCATAATAAACCCCAGGAAGAGTAGCTGCTGCTCTGGCAGCATCTAATGGGGTTCCATAATAAACCCCAGGAAGAGTAGCTGCTGCCTTGGCAGCATCTAATGGGGTTCCATAATAAACCCCAGGAAGAGTAGCTGCTGCCTTGGCAGCATCTAATGGGGTTCCATAATAAACCCCAGGAAGAGTAGCTGCTGCCTTGGCAGGAACTAATAGGGATCCATAATAAACCCCAGGAAGAGTAGCTGCTGCCTTGGCAGGAACTAATGGGGTTCCATAATAAACCCCAGGAAGAGTAGCTGCTGCCTTGGCAGGAACTAATGGGGTTCCATAATAAACCCCAGGAAGAGTAGCTGCTGCCTTGGCAGGAACTAATGGGGTTCCATAATAAACCCCAGGAAGAGTAGCTGCTGTATTGGCAGGAACTAATGGGGTTCCATAATAAACCCCAGGAAGAGTAGCTGCTGTATTGGCAGGAACTAATGGGGTTCCATAATAAACCCCAGGAAGAGTAGCTGCTGTATTGGCAGGAACTAATGGGGATCCATAATAAACCCCAGGAAGAGTAGCTGCTGTATTGGCAGGAACTAATGGGGTTCCATAATAAACCCCAGGAAGAGTAGCTGCTGTATTGGCAGGAACTAATGGGGTTCCATAATAAATACAAAAATACTTCTCCACATGCTGCCTGTCTGTCAATCTGTCAGTCTGTCTGCCCACCTGTCTGTCAATCTGTCAGTCTGTCTGCCCACCTGTCTGTCAATCTGTCAGTCTGTCTGCCCACCTGTCTGTCAATCTGTCAGTCTGTCTGCCCACCTGTCTGTCAATCTGTCAGTCTGTCTGCCCACCTGTCTGTCAATCTGTCAGTCTGTCTGCCCACCTGTCTGTCAATCTGTCAGTCTGTCTGCCCACCTGTCTGTCAATCTGTCAGTCTGCCTGCCCACCTGTCTGTCAATCTGTCAGTCTGTCTGCCCACCTGTCTGTCAATCTGTCAGTCTGTCTGCCCACCTGTCTGTCAATCTGTCAGTCTGTCTGCCCACCTGTCTGTCAATCTGTCAGTCTGTCTGCCCACCTGTCTGTCAATCTGTCAGTCTGTCTGCCCACCTGTCTGTCAATCTGTCAGTCTGCCTGCCCACCTGTCTGTCAATCTGTCAGTCTGCCTGCCCACCTGTCTGTCAATCTGTCAGTCTGTCTGCCCACCTGTCTGTCAATCTGTCAGTCTGTCTGCCCACCTGTCTGTCAATCTGTCAGTCTGTCTGCCCACCTGTCTGTCAATCTGTCAGTCTGTCTGCCCACCTGTCTGTCAATCTGTCAGTCTGTCTGCCCACCTGTCTGTCAATCTGTCAGTCTGTCTGCCCGCCTGTCTGCCCACCTGTCTGTCAATCTGTCAGTCTGTCTGCCCGCCTGTCTGCCCGCCTGTCTGCCCACCTGTCTGTCAATCTGTCAGTCTGTCTGCCCACCTGTCTGTCAATCTGTCAGTCTGTCTGCCCGCCTGTCTGCCCACCTGTCTGTCAATCTGTCAGTCTGTCTGCCTACCTGTCTGTCAATCTGTCAGTCTGTCTGCCCGCCTGCCTGCCTGCCTGTCTGTCAATCTGTCAGTCTGTCTGCCCGCCTGTCTGCCCACCTGTCTGCATGCCTGTCTGTCAATCTGTCAGTCTGTCTGACTGTACATGTGTTGTCCGTTCAGAAGTAGTTAAGGGGACAGAAAAAGCCACATATTAACACCTTCACTCTGCTGTATGGGCCCTCCTTTTACTGCACTGCTCCAGAGGTCTTCTTCAAGGCTGTTCAATTTTCTCCTCTCTCTCCTCTGTTCTTCCTCAGTTCTTCCTACAGCTGCAGCAGTCAGCTGTGGCCCTGGGGGAGGAGGAGCTGTTGGGGCCGCTGGGGGTCACTGAGTCCGGCCGTCTGGCCTCTCTGGAGGGGTCTCTGTTTGAGGGGCTCCTGGGGCTGCTGGAGAGGCTGAGAGGAGACATGCTGGGCAGGTTACTGGAGGCTGTCATGAGGGACGTACAGAAGAAGGCTCAGCCCTACTGCAGGGACAGGTCAGTGGAGACACTCTTCTCTTAGAGGAAGGGTTCTTTCTGTTCAATCTCGTTCCTCTCAAGATGTAGTCCTATTTTTGGAGTTTTAAACACTAGGCACCCACTGTCACCTTGCTTTGCTTGGTGTTTAGGCCCCGGCTGATTGTAAGCACTTTGTGACAAATGTCTTTGTCCTGTAACACGCCTGGACAGTAGGAATGAAATGTGATTTCTTGAAAGAATCTGGTAGAGCTCAGATCATCACCTACAGCCACCATATAACCAATTGAACAACACAATGTCGGAGTGAACAAAATGTTAAAAATGAGAATGACACTAATGTGTTTCCTTCTCCCAGGTGGTTGTCTCTGCCGTCCCAGTGTGACCAGGCCACCATGTCCCTGTCCAGTTTAGCCTGTCCTCTGATGCTCTGTCTCAGGGACCACCTGCTCCAGCTGCAGCAGATGCTGTGTCTGCCTCTCTTCCAGACGGGCTGGCAGGACCTGGCTGAGAGGCTGGACCTCTTCCTCTACCAGAATGTGAGTCACACTGCTGGCCTGCTACAAAGGGAATTAATCAGATAGTTGACTTCATTAAATATTTTAACTTTTAGTGATTTCTCAGATACTACTGTCTGGAGTGACTTAAAAGAAGGTAATTAGATTGTCCCACATCATTAGACACATCTGTTCTCAAATACATTAAAACTACATTGGCTACAGACCAATTCTAATGATAAAATACAGACGGGAGAAAATAGGATGAAGCAATAGAGAATGTTTTTTTTGGGGGGGGTAATCACATCTCTATTAACGTATGGACCTGCTACCTGTCTCCCTCAGGTGATTCTGTATAACCACTTCAACGAGGGGGGTGCAGCCCAGCTCCAGTTCGACATGACAAGGAACCTCTTCCCTCTGTTTGGACACTACTGCAAGAGGCCTGAGAACTTCTTCAAACAGTGAGTGGGCCATTACATACAATGGCAATTCTGCTGACAATATCACCTGAAAACATTGTCCACTGTACCATCATCTGTAGAAGAGACCTACAGTTTGTTTGTAGTTCCTTGGGTTATTAAATGTCCTGCACAGGGGTTGAATTCCTTGTCAAATAATTTCTAGGTAAAAAATGATTGGTCATGTCTCCCTCTCTCAGTGTGAAGGAGGCCTGCGTCATCCTGTGTCTGAATGTGGGCTCAGCTCTTCTTCTACGAGACGTCCTAAGGCAGGCTGAGGAAGACGAGGAGCAACCAGGGACCCCGGACGGCAAGCAGCCCAGCCCTACGTCAGCCCTCAACGAGCTGGGGGTCTACCGCCTGGCCCCCTGCGACGTCCTCATCCTGCTCAACCTCAGGGCCTCCTGGCCGGGAAAGTGAGGGGAGATGGGAGGAAGAACAGTAGCCTGGTCCCAGATGTGTTTTTGACAACTCCTATGGTGATGCCGATTGGCCGTAGGAGTTGAGCAAGGCAGCACTAACAGATCTGTGACCAGGCTAGGACGGGCTTCAGCTGGCAAAGAACAACCACTACCAATGAACTACACCGTATCCCATAAACCTGGAATAGACCGCTGTCATTCCTGAATACTCCTGTCCTATCCCGTTTAATCCCAGTGTTGTTTACTTTGCGGATCCTCTGTCTAGAAGCTCAGTGTTCCATATCAACTCACCACTCCTGGTCTAAACGCAGGGGAGAGCCCTCGACTGGAGCCTGAAGGATGTGTTTATATGAACTGCTCATGTAGATGACATTATTTGTCTATTGACTGACAGCACAGACTTCTGTCTTCTTGTGGAGGAGATCTAGTAGTACCACATGGTGTGGATGGGTATATCAGGAGGTCCCCTCTCTCACTTCCTGACAGGGACTGTTGTCTTTAACCACACGAGATATAGGAGACCTTAACACTGCTGTTTTAAGCAGTCCAGTGCATTTGATAACAACAACAGCCCTGTCTGTCACATTACCTTATTTAATGTCATATACATTTGTAAAGAAGTGAGAAATAAAAACGTTTAAATCACGAAAATGTTATTTATGTCAGTAAACTGCCGTTTTGACAACCAATCATGTACGTTCATGCTAATGTATTTCAGAGTGAAAGATTCTCCAAGTCACTCCAGTGAGCCAAGTGGGTCTCAGCAGCCTGCCCAGGTTCAGTATGGGGTCTCAGCAGCCTGCCCAGGTTCAGTATGGGTCTCAGCAGCCTGCCCAGGTGCAGTATGGGTCTCAGCAGCCTGCCCAGGTGCAGTATGGGTCTCAGCAGCCTGCCCAGGTGCAGTATGGGTCTCAGCAGCCTGCCCAGGTGCAGTATGGGTCTCAGCAGCCTGCCCAGGTGCAGTATGGGTCTCAGCAGCCTGCCCAGGTGCAGTATGGGTCTCAGCAGCCTGCCCAGGTGCAGTATGGGTCTCAGCAGCCTGCCCAGGTGCAGTATGCCATAGAAACAGAAGCAGTGTTGGAGACACTGAGGTATAATGAGCGCTAGAGACTGCATCCATATGTCTGACTGTTTAAGGTAATCTACTGACATTCTTCATGACCAGGTTTTATCTGGTTTATACAGACCAACATCACATGTGCACTAGCACTCAATGTGCAAAGGGAGTAGTGATGACGTCATCCCAAAACAGCAGACATTGGATGAATATTAACATGTTAATGGACTTGTTTCATATTGCTGGTGACTGCTGACTAACTGATCTACAAATCACCTTGTATCATAAATAACGACTCATTATTTGTAGATCAGTCAGTCACAATTGACCAATGATACATCACGTTGATGCTCTCCAACAGGACAACTGTCTTCAACTGTGAGCACTGGGGGAAAATAATTCAAATAATGAAATGGCTGTTTTATGCACAAAGGTTATGACTAAAGTGTCTTATTATGAATTTTCTAATCTTACTTTTTTCTATGTGGGCGTCTATGGAAATTGGCTTTCTGGGCCGGGTGTCAGTTAAACTGCAGTACCGAAGCAAAACTGTCCCTTTGGCTGGAGAACATCAAATCCATGATGCATTGTGGGTAAATGGTGACTGACTGATCTTCAAATAATAATCAGTAATTAATTATGATCCAAGGTCGAACAAGCCTATTATCTCTAGAAAGGGCGGTCTGGTAAACTCATGGATCGGTAGGGCGACACCACTGAGGTATAAAGAACGGCGCGACACTCATTTTCTGTGGATTCGGCGCCATCTTCTGGACACCAAAATAATTAGTGGGTCTGCAATCATCTAGTCTGGTCTGATGCTGTTTCCGGTTTGTGCCTGCACGCCGATTTTGTGATCTACGGTGGAGCTACGTTTGTGTTTTCCAAAGAAACCCGGCGGATTTGAACGAGTCTTTTGTTGTCACCATGTCGACTGCCCTCGAGAGCTACATCAACCGTATCCTTTGAACTAAAGTCATCCTGGTACAGTCACTGAATGGGACTTTTGCTGATGAATCGTGTGATTATTGATGCGTGGGTGCTTTGGCCTGCTAGATTGAGCTTTGCTAGCAATAGCATCGCATATGACTTTTTAGTAGAATGACATGTAACTGTGCGCTAGTTAGATAAAATATAATACAAATGATTTTGGAAGCCAAACATGGGTACATGTTCATCCAAATGTGTTATTTAAGCAATAAGGCCCGAGGAGGTGTGGTATATGGCCAATATACCACGGCTATGGGCTGATCTTTAGGACGACTCAAAGCTGAGTGCCTGAATCCAGCCCTTAGCTGTGGTATATTGGCCATATACCACAAACCCCCGAGGTGCCTTATTGCTATTATAAACTGTTTACAAATGTATTTTTACTGTTCTAATTACATGTTTTGTCATACCTGTGGTATACTGTCTGATATACAACGGCTTTCTGCCAATCAGCATTCAGGGCTTGAACCACCAATTGTATAATAGCAAGCTAACTATGGATTTTGTCGTGCAAGCTCAACAGTGTTGCTGCATGTGCAGCTTCTCATGAAATAGCAGCCTGGTCTCATATGCCTCGATTGCGCTTAACTGACTTGCCTAGTTCAATAAAGATTCAATAAAAATGCTCAATGGGTGACATGTCTGAGAATGTAGGCCATTTTCAGCTTCCAGGAATTGTGTACAGGTCCTTGTGACTAAAACAAGATGAATGGCACGCCAATGGGCCTCAGGATTTTGTCACGGTATCTCTATGCATTCAAATTGCCATCGATAAAATGCAGTTGTGTTCGTTGGCCGTAGCTTATGCCTACCCATACCATAACCCCACCGCCACCATGGGGCCCTCTGTTCACAACGTTGACATCAGCAAACCACTCACCGACACAGCGCCATACACATGGTCTGTGATTAGAAGTACTGCCAAATTCTCTAAAATGACATTATGGTAGAGAAATGAACATTAAATTCTCTGGCAACAGCCCTGGTGGACATTCCTGCAGTCAGCATGCCAATTGCACACTCCCTCAAAACTTGAGAAATCTGTGGCATTGTTGTGACAAAATTGCACATTTTGGTGACCTTTTAGGGGCACCCGTGTAGTGATCGTGCAGTTTAATCAGCTTCTTGATATGCCTATCCTGTAAAGTGGATGGATTATCTTGACAAAAGAGAACTGCTCACTAACAGGGATGTAAACAAATTTGTGCACAACATTTGAAGGAAATAAGCTTTTTGTGTGTATGGAACATTTCTGGGATGAAGGACATCCACAAGTGAATACATACCATACAAAATGTAACTTATACAAATGATGAGTGTCACGGATTTACATTTACTATGTTACGTCTACCCCTGAGACCAGGTTGGAAATAGTGTCCCAAATGTTTTCCTTAGCTGCTGTGTTTCAGGTACAGTGGCCATCGTTACATCTGACGGACGGATGATAGTGGTATGTCTCTAGCTACTTCACTGCCGTACTTGGCTCCAGATCTGTGCGTCTGAATGGTTTTGACTGGACCATAAACTGGATTTTGTGCGTGTGCTGTTTTGATTGGACCGTTGATCTGACTGTGCGTGTACTGTTTTGATTGGACTGTTGATCTGTGTGTACTGTTTTGATTGGACCGTTGATCTGACTGTGCGTGTACTGTTTTGATTGGACCGTTGATCTGATTGTGCGTGTACTGTTTTGATTGGACCGTTGATTTCACTGTGCGTGTACTGTCTTGATTGGACCGTTGATCTGTGTGTACTGTTTTGATTGGACTGTTGATCGGATTGTGCGTGTACTGTTTTGATTGGACCGTTGATCTGTGTGTACTGTCTTGATTGGACCGTTGATCTGTGTGTACTGTTTTGATTGGTCCGTTGATCTGACTGTGTGTGTTCAGGGCACCCTGAAGGGCTTTGACCAGACCATCAACCTGATTCTGGATGAGAGTCATGAGCGTGTGTTCAGTTCCTCTCAGGGCGTGGAGCAGGTGGTCCTGGGACTATACATCGTCAGAGGAGACAACGTGTAAGTATCATGTCGACCTCTGGCGGAACTCTCCCCTTTCACCCAAACGACCCCTTATGACCTCTCCCTCTTACTGCGCCCGTTCACACCCCATCAAGGACTTGGATTGGTGAAGAGACTGAGTGTCGACAACATTTCTGAAACCGTGAGGGGAATGAACACTTTAACTGGCCACTTTGGGGGGGGTCAGACTTCAACACACAGTAGTACACCCAGGCCCAACAGTAGTACACCCAGGCCCAACTGCTCTCCTCTATTTTGCAGAGCTGTGATTGGGGAGATTGACGAGGACACAGATTCTTCGCTGGACCTGGGGAACATCCGCGCTGAACCCCTTAACTCTATAGTCCACTGACCTCTCACCCTGACCCCTCAACTTGGATGTGCTGACCCCTACACCTGAGTGATTGTGTGTGTGAGAGAGAGTGTGAAAGAGAAAGCTAGAAATAGAGTAGTGTTTCAATTTTCACCACCTACTCAGCAATAGCTGATGTCCCTGTCTGTAGAGCACAGTTTATCTCCCCCGTGAAGGACCCAGGGGACTAATAATAGGATGTTGATGAATGTGGTGATATTTTTTAATAAAGTGTTTCGTTTAACATGAAGTGTGTGTTGTTACTCCACAACAACAGTGTGAGTAAAGGGCTATAATAAACGGGGTGGATCGAGCCCTGAATGCTGATTGGCTGACAGCCGTGGTATATCAGACCATATACCATGGGTATGACAAAACAATTATTTTTACTACTACGTCCCCCTCGAGCACATATACCACACCCCCTCGAGCACATATACCACACCCCCCGTGCACATATACCACACCCCCTCGTGCACATATATCACACCCCCTCGAGCACATATACCACACCCCCCCGTGCACATATACCACACCCCCCTGTGCACATACCACACCCCCTCGAGCACATATACCACACCCCCCCGTGCACATATACCACACCCCCCCGTGCACATATACCACACCGCCCCCCCGTGCACATATACCACACCCCCTCGTGCCCATATACCACACCCCCTCGTGCCTTATTGCGTAAATATACAGTACCTTCAGAAAGTATTCATTCAGACCTCTTGACTTATTCTACATGCTGTTACAGCCTGAATTCAAAATGGATTCAATATTTTTTTTTTCTCAACCATCTACACACAATACCCTGTAATAACAAAGTGAAAACATGTTTTTTGGAAATGTTTGCAAATGTATTGAAAATTGAAATCTAGAAATATCTAATTTCCATAACTATTCACACTCCTTTGTTCTGATGCTCCACATTGATCTCAGGTACATCCAATTTCCTTCCATCATCCTAGATGGCACTACAACCTGATTGGAGTTGACCTGTGGCAAATTCAATTGTTCGGACATCATTTTGAAAGAAACAAATCAAATTTTATTGGTCACATACACATGGTTAGCAGATGTTAATAATGGTAAGTTGACATCACTTTTATATCCAATAGTTCTTCCCGGCTGTATGTAGTAACACTTGAGATGTTCTGGGCTAACAATGTAAGAAATAATACATAAAATAACTAAATACTGCAAAGTTTTCTAAGGACCTGAAGCGAGGCGACAGTGCATGTCAGAGCAGGAACTATACCATGAAGTCCAAGGAACTGTCTGTAGATCTCTGAGATGGAATTATGATGGACCATATATCAAGAATGTCGAAAGTTTCCTAGAGCACAGTGGTCTCCATCATTGGGAAATTGAAAAGATATGAAACTACCCAGACTGCCTCGAGCTGGCCGTCCGACCAAACCGGGCAAGATGGTCAGGAAACTGACCACTCTGGCAGAACTAAAGAGTTCCTTGGCTAAGATGGGAGAACCTGCCAGAAGGACAAGTCTCTACAGGACTTCACCCATCTGGGCTTTGTGGGAGTGGCCAGATGGAAACCACTCCAGAGAAAAGGCACACCTTAAGTTTGGAAAAAGGTCTGATGAGACAAAAATGTTGCTCTTTGACCTGAATGCAAATGAAAAGTAAATCTGGGACAACTCAAATTAGTATAATATGTTATGTTTGGTATGGTTACCAAAGACAAAAACAAAAGTGGGGTGGATGGGTGGGTGGCTGTATAACACGAATGTCTTGAATCCTATCACGGACAATTTTAGCTAATTAAGCAACTTTGTAACTACTTTTTAGCTACGTTGCAACTCGTTAGAAAGTTAGCTAACCCTTCCCCTAACCTTAACCCCTAGAGCTAGTTAGCGTTAGCCACCTAGCTGTTAGCAATAACAAATTGTAATTCGTGACATATCATATGTTTAACAAATGGTAGGGTCATAACTATAAAACTAGTCAGGAGTAGAACAAATCTATAGTCGTTTTATGCAATTGCTTTCAATTTGGGTCTGTTAAGGTTTTCAAAACTTCAGAGTTTCCAACCTGTACCGGAACGCTGCTCCTGAACACTGTCATGTCTTCCAACCTTGAGGATACACACTGGTCAAATACCCCTCTCTGTCTGTCTGTATGGAAGGACTAGTGACCAATGGGTGTGAGTGGTGGAGCGGGTCAGTTAGTCATTAACTACGACAGTAGTCACAACCCATCACGAATCAGAAAGGGAAACAGTCATTTTGACCTAAATAAATCTGACCCTACCACATCCCCTCATCCCAATACCCTCACCCTTCTTCTTACCCTCACCCCTCCCCTTACCCTCACCCCCCCCCCCCCCACATCAAACCTATAATCCAGTGTATTTACTCTATCCATTATCATCAATCTTTACCTGTCTTCCTCTACCTGAACCCTCCCTGACCCTGGTCTGTACCTGCCTTCCTCTACCTGAACCCTCCCTGACCCTGGTCTGTACCTGTCTTCCTCTACCTGAACCCTCCCTGAACCCTCCCTGACCCTGGTCTGTACCTGCCTTCCTCTACCTGAACCCTCCCTGACCCTGGTCTGTACCTGTCTTCCTCTACCTGAACCCTCCCCGACCCTGGTCTGTACCTGTCTTCCTCTACCTGAACCCTCCCTGACCCTGGTCTGTACCTGTCTTCCTCTACCTGAACCCTCCCTGATCCTTTCATCTGACCCTGGTCTGTACCTGCCTTCCTCTACCTGAACCATCCCTGACCCTGGTCTGTACCTGTCTTCCTCTACCTGAACCCTCCCTGATCCTTTCATCTGACCCTGGTCTGTACCTGTCTTCCTCTACCTTAACCCTCCCTGACCCTGGTCTGTACCTGTCTTCCTCTACCTGTACCCTCCCTAGTCCCAACCTAACATCTGACCTGTCTTCCTCTACTTGTACCCTCCCTAGTCCGTACCTAACATCTGACCTGTCTTCCTCTACCCATACCCTCCCTAGTCCGTACCTAACATCTGACCTGTCTTCCTCTACCCGTACCCTCCCTAGTCCGTACCTAACATCTGATCTGTCTTCCTCTACCCGTACCCTCCCTAGTCCGTACCTAACATCTGACCTGTCTTCCTCTACCCGTACCCTCCCTAGTCCGTACCTAACATCTGACCTGTCTTCCTCTACCCGTACCCTCCCTAGTCCGTACCTAACATCTGACCTGTCTTCCTCTACCCGTACCCTCCCTAGTCCCAACCTAACATCTGACCTGTCTTCCCTAATGCCTTAACAGATGTGGTTTTCTATCAAATATGAAAGACATAATGGAGCTTAATCAAAGCATTTCATAGGCCTATACCCATAACATCACTTACACCACATCTCACAAACAGAATGCTACTCTGTATGTATAAAACCCACCTGTGTCACTCAAGATAACCAGAAGAGGGTGCCATTGTGAAGAATCAAGAAATCTAATTCAGAATGCCTAATTTACAGACAATCAATCACTTATCACCAATGTCAGGCATCACACAATGATAGCACTATCAAACTCAATAAAATATTTAAAGGCAGCACTCTTAAGGATCATACCCTTTTTTTCAATTTTTTGCCTAAATTGACATACCCAAATCTAACTGCCTGTAGCTCAGGACCTGAAGCAAAGATATGCATATTCATGATACCATTTGAAAGGAAACACTGGGAAATTTGTGGAAATGTGAAATTAATGTAGGAGAATATAACACATTGGATATGGTAAAAAACAATACAACCCCCCCCCCTCCCCCCCAAAGTTGTTTTCCTTCATCATTTTCACAGTCTAGCTGTACTTTAGATTTTGGCCACCAGATGGCAGCAGTCTGTGTTCAAAGTTTCAGACTTATCCTGTGAAAAATGACATTACTGCACAATATTTTGTATCAATTCGGCAAGGTTTGTATGTGAGTAGGCCTGGTTTGGTTCAGGATAGCCATGGTTTTGCTCAGGGTAGTCAGGGTCATCAAGGTAGTCAGAGTTTGGTTCGCAATGGTCCTCAGAGAGAATCAGTTGACTAACGTATCTCAGCTTGACTTTCGAACCAACAGTCTGGTATAGATACACAGTCACTATAAACTGAAGGACCTGTTTAACATCAACAACAACAACAAACTAACTGAAAAACATGTCAATCAAGACAAATGTGAACAGCTGAGTAGTGTGTGTGTGTGTGTGTGTGTGTGTGTGTGTTTGTTTGTGTGTGTGCGCGTGCGCAAGTGTGTGTGCATGTGTCGGTGTGTTTGTGTGCGTGTCTGTGTGTGTGTCTGTGTGTTACCTGAATGTTTAGCAGGACATTCTAACCAAGTGAGACTTTGTCATTTCTTCAAACGATCATCTTTATTTAATAAGAATTGCAGCTGATGAAGCTGGTCGACCTCACACTCTTGAGTGTAAGGCAGAGAGCTCAACGGTACAGAAAAAACAGAGGTCCTATATAGCAGACCTAGAAATTCTTAGTCATGGCTGGTTCCACCCCTCCCATGCAGATTTGGGGCATCATAAGCTAACTTGGGTTCATCTTGTGGTTATGTTCACCGGGTGTTGTTACCCTGTACCCTGGCTTAGATTCTCAGAAACAAAAAGTATTAGAAACAATAGGGGTTTGTTTTGTTTCTCAGGCTCTCTCTATCTCGGTTTACACCATGTCCTTGACTATACCCACAGACCAGCTGCAGGGAGCTAGAGGGGAACCATCCCTTTACAGAAGCACAGCATTTGTAGTTATGAAAATCTCTTACTATTGTTAAGCATATAATTCAACAATCAATATTCAACAAAGCAGTAATATTTCCCTTACAGTTTTCACACATCAAAGTTCCTGTAGATTGTTAAAACAGGATCTCACATACTGCAGTTGCACCCAAACGGCTCTTATCTGTATGCCCAGACCCATGACTAAGTCACACAAGACAAGCCTATACTAAAATATAACCATGGATAATTTTCCAAGTAAAAACAGCATAGTATGTTCAATTAAACAACATGGTAGTTAATTCAATCATTTCCTCTATAATGGTTACATAAGACAGGTTTCTTAAGGCAAAATCTAAAGTAGGGTGGTTGGTCGGGGTGGATAAGTGGGCATATAACATGAACGTCTAGCAACCCCAAGGTTGCGTGTTTGAATCTCATCACAGAAAACTTTAGCAACTTTGCAATTACTTTTTAGCTACGTTGCAACTACTTATCAAGTTAGCTAACCCTTCCCCTAACCCGTTTAGCTAACCCTTCCCCTAACCCGTGTAGCTAACCCTTCCCCTAACCCGTGTAGCTAACCCTTTTAGCTAACCCTTCCCCTAACCCTTTTAGCTAACCCTTCCCCTAACCCTTTTAGCTAACCCTTCCCCAAACCCTTTTAGCTAACCCTTCCCCAAACCCTTTTAGCTAACCCTTCCCCTAACCATTTTAGCTAACCCTTCCCCTAACCCTTCCCCTAACCCTTTTAGCTAACCCTTTTAGCTAACCCTTCCCCTAACCCTTTTAGCTAACCCTTCCCCTAACCCTTCCCCTAACCCTTTTAGCTAACCCTTCCCCAAACCCTTTTAGCTAACCCTTCCCCAAACCCTTTTAGCTAACCCTTCCCCTAACCATTTTAGCTAACCCTTCCCCTAACCCTTCCCCTAACCCTTTTAGCTAACCCTTTTAGCTAACCCTTCCCCTAACCCTTTAAGCTAACCCTTCCCCTAACCCTTCCCCTAACCCTTTTAGCTAACCCTTTTAGCTAACCCTTCCCCTAACCCTTTTAGCTAACCCTTCCCCTAAAACTTCCCCTAACCCTTTTAGCTAACCCTTCCCCTAACCCTTTTAGCTAACCTTTCCCTTAACCTGTTTAGCTAATCCTTCCCCTAACCTGTTTAGCTAACCCTTCCCCTAACCCTTTTAGCTAACCTTTCCCCTAACCCGTTTAGCTAATCCTTCCCCTAATCCGTTTAGCTAACCCTTCCCCTAACCCTTTTAGCTAACCCTTCCCCTAACCCTTTTAGCTAACCTTTCCCCTAACCCGTTTAGCTAATCCTTCCCCAACCCGTTTAGCTAACCCTTCCCCTAACCCTTTTTGCTAACCTTTCCCCTAACCCGTTTAGCTAATCCTTCCCCTAATCCTTCCCCTAACCCGTTTAGCTAACCCTTCCCCTAACCCGTTTAGCTAACCCTTCCCCTAACCCGTTTAGCTAACCCTTCCCCTAACCCTTCCCCTAACCCTTTTAGCTAACCCTTCCCCTAACCCGTTTAGCCAACCCTTCCCCTAACCCGTTTAGCTAACCCTTCCCCTAACCCTTCCCCTAACCCTTTTAGCTAATCCTTCCCCTAACCCGTTTAGCTAACCCTTCCCCTAACCCTTCCCCTAACCCTTTTAGCTAACCCTTCCCCTAACCCTTTTAGCTAACCCTTCCCCTAACCCTTTTAGCTAATCCTTCCCCTAACCCGTTTAGCTAACCCTTTTAGCTAACCCTTCCCCTAACCTTAACCCCTAGAGCTAGTTAGCGTTATCCATTTAGCTGTTAGCAACAACAAATTGTAATTTGTGACATATGATACGTTTAACAAATTCGAAACATATCGTGTGAATTGTTATTCATAATATATCATACAAAATGGATAATGGACATCCCCAAATAAAGATACAATACATATCATAGTAAATGGAGTGTTTTGGATTATATACGCACAAAACAATACGAAATGCTCTGAGACCATGTTGAGAAAACCAGGCACAGAATCATGCAATGGGGATGTTTTTCAGCGGCATGGACTGGGAGACTGGCAAGGACAGAGGGAACAATGAATGACAATGAATGACCCCAAGCATACAGCTAAAGCAATACTGGAATGACTAAAGAACAAGTCCTTGAGTGGCCCAGCCAAAGCCCAGACTTGAACCCATTGAAAATCTGTGGATTGAAGGACTTGAAGATTGCTGTTTTTCACCTCTCCCCATCTTATTTAACAGAGCTTGAGAACAGAACAGAGCGTGACAAAAGGAAGAATGAGAGAAAAAAAAATCCAGATGTGTAAAGCTGATACAAACAAACCCAAGACAAAGCAAATCTGTAATCGCTGCCAAAGGTGCTTCTACAAGTATAGACTCAGGGGTTTAAATACTTATGCAAATTTGATTTCTGTATTTAATTTTCAATACATTTGCTAAACATTTTTCTATGGATTGAGATGTAGCCTACATTGGGCCTTTATGATATCCTTTACAAATCAAACTACATTTTATTGGTCACGTACACATATTTATCAGATGTATGTGAGTGAGTAGTGAAATGCTTGTGTTGCAGCTCCAACAGTGCAGTAATATCTCCTTTCTGTAATGTTTCCTTTCTTTCTGTCACCAAATGTTTTCATAATATTAAAGTTACCAGGTTGTTAGGGCCATACTGGCCAAACATTTTGTTCTTATATTTATATGATAATAGAGATGTGTGGACAGGTGTATTCATATTTAGAAGCAATGTGGAAAGCAGTATCGTTGTTGTTTTGGAAAAATCTGTTGAGTTCATGCTGAGACAAACCAAAAAAGGAAAATCCCTACACACACGAATGAAACTGTCAGTGAAACTGATATAATTAATAACACACACACACCACACAGACAGACAGACAGACAGACACACACACACCACACAGACAGACAGACACACACACACACCACACAGACAGACAGACAGACAGACAGACACACACACACACCACACAGACAGACAGACAGACACACGCACACACACTAATGAAACTCAGCTGTAAATCAACATCTGTCTTGACTTAATGTGTGTTTTCCTGGATAACAATACTCTGATTCATAGCAGTTCACTGGAAACGGTTAAAATCTATTTAGTCTCCACAGAACGTTGTGACTTTATATGAGTGAATCAGAGAGGAATTTGAGAGTGAAGAGCAGGAGACAGAGGCTTTAGTTCTGAACTATACATTCTTTAAAAATTAAACACTGAGATTCCCAAAGGCAGGTCATCTCCAAATCAAGCTTTAACATAGAGTAGATTTGTGTCACTATGGCAGTATGATTTCTGCCACTAGTGGCTGTGTGTGTAGCTGGTCGACGGGCCCCAGTGTCAGCGCCCCTTGTAGACCGAGTCTCTGCTCTGCACTCAGCGCCGGAGTCTCGTAGTGGACACGCAGCCATGGCTGCCCTGGGGTCAGAGGGCAAAGGTTGAGTCAGATCAGGGTGACACCGACCCTACACCCTTCACACCCTAACACACACACACACAGGGTCAGAGAGTTCTCACCTTTCTCCACCTTCTGTCCCAAAGACACCAGAAGCTCCGCCCCCACGCTGTGATTGACAGGGTCTCCGGCCTTCGAACGTCCCGCCCCCAACCTGTGCAGCACCTGAGCAATAACCATGCCGTCTATGTCCAGCACTGTCCCTGCAGACACCAAAAGACAAAGTCATGCAGTGTGTACGTGTGTGTGTGTGTGTGTGTGTGTGTGTGTGTGTGTGTGTGTGTGTGTGTGTGTGTGTGTGTGTGTGTGTGTGTGTGTGTGTGTGTGTGTGTGTGTGTGTGTGTATGTGTGTGTGTGTGTGTGCGTGCGTGCGCATTTGCATTTGTTAATCTGTGCCTGTGTGTGTTACCATGGCCCTGTGTTTCCAGTTCTGTTTGGTAGTGTGCCCGTCTCAGGATGCTGTAGTAGTCTGCGTTGGTTGAACAGAGTGATGCAGCGATCTGACTGGCCACTCCCTGACCAATCATCATGTTCTGGAACTTTTCCAGGGCTGCACCATTCTGCAGGGTTGTAGAGATCACCTTTTTACCCTCCTCCAGGCTCCCTGCACGGCCAATCATCCACAACAGCAGCCCACCTACACACACACATACACACACACACACACAGAATATTGACTTGAATTTGAAGGTAATGAACGTCCACAGCTTCTGTATCGAGACTGTAGCTAAGCCCGAGCAGAACTGACATTCTAACTAGGTCTTGGTCTGCTTGGTTTTGGTCCAAAGTAACCAATTCACTGAGTGTGTTTGTGTGTGTGTGTGTGTATTCCTCACCCAGACTTGTGACCAGCTCCAGTATGTCGTCTGGGCCCCTCCCCTTTAGACACTCCAGGGACTCCATCACTTCCAGAGTGTTCCCCACACAGCGACCAATAGGACAGTTCATACGACTAAGCACCGCCCCCGTACGGATCCCCAAACTGTTCCCAACTGTCACCTGCAGGAGAGAATGGGGTCAAGGTAAGGGTCAGGGGTCTGGTAAGGGTCAGGGGTCATGGTAAGGGTCAGGAGTCTGCTTTGTGTTATGTCCTTTCTATTCCAGACTTGACAACCAGTTGAGTTCCTAACTAAATCAACAACCTTATTTGATCAATCAAGTACAAGGCAGGAGAACATGGCCATGAAAACATGGCCCTCCAGACATTCAAACAAGAATGGGGTAAAGGTCAGGTGTCAGTGTTAGGGTTACCATGGACTGGGCCAGTGACTTGGCACTGCCCAGGTCTTTGTAGAGAGCTGCATTCCCAAACTTCACATCCAGAACCAAGGCACTCAGAGACTCAGCACCCTTCTTAGAGATGATAGAGCCTGGAGAGAACACACACACTATTCACATGTTCATTTCTCTACTTTGAAAGGTTGTCCAGTTTGCTGTTGTTGTTGTTGGCAGACCTGTGATGAGTGGGAGGCTGTCGACTGTAGACGTAACGTCTCTCAGAGCGTACATGACCTTGTCAGCAGGCACCAGGTTATCTGTCTGTCCTACAATGCAACAGCCAACCTCCTCCAGGATTCGATGCAGCTGAGGATGGTGCCACAATATCACATGTTAATAACTTGTAAATGAGAGAGAGAGAGAGAGAGAGAGAGAGAGAGAGAGAGAGAGAGAGAGAGAGAGGGAGAGAGAGTACCTGTTGTACTGACTGATAGACGTTAAAGCCAGGGATGGACTCCAGTTTGTCGAGCGTGCCGCCTGTGTGTGCCAGACCTCTGCCACTTATCATGGGTACCTATGGACACAGCTTCTGATAGTCAGACACACACACACACACACACACACACACACACACACACACACACACACACACACACACACACACACACACACACACACACACACACACACACACACACACAGGTGGATCCAGGCAGGTACCTTGCAGCCGCAGGCAGCCAGAGCAGGAGCCAGCACCAGGCTGATCTTGTCCCCCACTCCACCTGTCGAGTGTTTATCCACCATTAGCCCCTCCCACTCTGCCGGCCATGACATCACTTCCCCTGACATCATCATCTCCTTCGTCAGTGCGAGAGTCTCCTCTGCTACCATTCCCTTCAGCCAGATTGCCATCAGCATGGCTCCTATACACACACACACACACACACAAGCAAACACACACACACACACACACACACATGCAGACACACACACACACACACGCACGCACACACACGCGCACACACACATACACACATCAGATCAGAATTTCAACTGTAGAGTAGAGTGCAGGTTTTGGCCTGAGCTTGACTATTGATACTCAGTCTAAAGTGTGTGGGGGTCTTCTTCTCTGCAGACCTATAATAACTTGCCTTATCTGGCATCCCACCCACTGTGACTCTGTGACCTACCTGCACGTTGCTGGATTGTGTGTGTGTGTGTGTGTGTGTGTATGTACCAATCTGGCTCTCTTGGATGGTCTTGTCCTTGACACCCTGTACGAAGTCTCGGATCTCCCCAGCGCTCAGCTGTTCACCGTTCCGTTTCTTGCGAATGTGTTCGGGGAAAGTGGCTTTGCTCTGCTCGTGGTGCGCCATCCCTGCAGCTCACTGACACACAGCGGACTGACACACAGCTGACTGACACACAGCGGACTGACACACAGCGGACTGACACACAGCGGACTGACACACAGCGGACTGGCACACAGCGGACTGGCACACAGCGGACTGACACACAGCTGCATGTGACAAGTAGGAGAGGAAAATACACAAGGGATTGTTTTAAATCACTAAACTATTGTGTGTGTATGTTTCAACAGAATCGGCGGAATGAATACACCCCTGATCAGCGTAAATACAGTTCACTCTCATAACTGCCACGTTGCGTTCCTTCTCTCCCTTTGCTTGTGGACTTCAATGTACAACACATGTGACCAGGCAAAAAAACATTTCCAAGCCAAACCTCTACAAACAACCTACATCTTTGTTACCATATTATCTAAAATAACGGCATACATCGTCAGCATAGTTAATAGAACTAACTCGTTAGTAAACCTGCTACAATCAAGTAGTAACGTCAGTGTAACAGTCAGTTAATAGTTACACAAGTGGGCCCCAGTGGCAATAAATGAGTAATACCAAAATCTTACCTTGACTTAGAAGAGTTCTAGTGTTGTCTTGGAAAGTCTGTTTGACCAGGGCGTTTCTGTTGGCTGAACTAGTCAGCTGAACTTGCCAGAAAAATGAAACTGAAAAAATATATAATAATAATAACAATAATAATCTCTCTCTCTTGCTCTATTTCTCTCTTGCTTCTACTTCATTTTGGAAGGAATTCATTTGTTCAAAACTGTTCAACTATTGTCTTTCTCTCTCTGAGTCAACAACCCATGTCATGGGTTTCTCCCCTTTCCTGTCGGGTTGTGATTGGTCCATTTGCTGCCATCTAGTGGACATGTTGCACTATTGCCCTCATCTATGTCTGGACCGTTATTGTCCACGTTTGCACTGTTCTAATGTACTATGGAAAAAGATGGCTCTCCTATTCTTGGCACTTTGCCCAGTCATATTTAAGCTTAGAACTACCTTTCTAGGCATTCTGATGCTTCTAGCTTTGAGTTAAATTTGTTGGTAGCATATCTACAGTATTTCACTTTTTAATGTGTATTGTATTGCTTACTGGGTGTTGTCCAATGAATGCTGTAACCACTCCCTCTTCAAATCAGGGCTGATTGGAAAAATATGTTGAAAAGAGAACATTGTATTATCATTTCTTTGTACTCTCTGAGGAAGGCCATGCAGCCGAAATGCATCTGAGTTTTTAAACTTTGTTTCCATTGAACATGCCATACAAATAAAGACATTGTAATTAATTGTATGAAGAGTACCTTGGTCCTCCTTTCTTTTTGATGACCAATTTACCCCTTTTACCAAAGAGCATCTTCTGTCTACCAAGTCTACTATTGTGTACCTCAGCAGAGCTTCCCTTCCTCCTCTTCTTTTCTGTGTCTGTTAAGGTTTTTATTAAGAGTTTCCTACCTGTACCGGAACGCTGCTCCTGACCACTGTCATGTCTTCCAACCTTGAGAACACACACCGGTCAAATACCCCTCTCTGTCTGTCTGTATGGAAGGACTAGTGACCAATGGGTGTGAGTGGTGGAGCGGGTCAGTTAGTCATTAACTACGACAGTAGTCACAACCCATCACGAATCAGAAGGGGAAACAGTCATTTTGACGTAAAAACATCTGACCCTACCATTTCGCATCATCCCAATACCCTCACCCTCACCACATTCCTTTACCCTCACCCCTCCCCTTACCCTCACCCCATCCCCTGACCCTCACCCCCCTCCCTCCCTTTACCCTCACCCCATCCCCTTACCCTCAACCCCTCCTTATACCCTCACCCTCACCCCCTCCCCTTACCCTCACCCCCTCCCCTTACCCTCACTCCATCCCCTAACCCTCACCCCCTCCCCTTACCCTCACCCCATCCCCTTACCCTCAACCCCTCCCTTTACCCGAACCCCCTCCCTTTACCCTCACCCCCTCACATCAAACCTATAATCCAGTATATTAACTCTATCCATTATCATGAATCTTTACCTGTCTTCCTCTACCTGAACCCTCCCTGAACCCTCCCTGACCCTGGTCTGTACCTGTCTTCCTCTACCTGAACCCTCCCTGATCCTTACATCTGACCCTGGTCTGTACCTGTCTTCACCTACCTGAACACTCCCTGACCCTGGTCTGTACCTGTCTTCCTCTGAAAGCACTGAACTGAGCTTTTAGAATTTGAGCAATTCCAGTGGCGGCTGGTGGGAGGAGCTACAGGAGGACGGGCTCATTGTAATGGCTGGAATGGAATTGATGGAATGGTATCAAACATATGGAAACCACGTTTGACTCTGTTCCAATTATTCCATTCCAGTCATTACAATGAGCCTATCCTCCTATATCTCCTCCCACCAGCCTCCACTGAGCAATTCAATGTTAGCGCCCAAAGTGTCTTCAGTCATACAGAAACACTCTGGTCCTGGTTAGCGGTGGTAGTCGGCCTGGTGTTGGTCATCAGAGTAGGCTTGTCTTGGTTCAGGAAGGCAATGATTTGTACGGGGTAGGCGAGGTTTGTATGTGCATAGGCCTGGTTTGGTTCAGGGTAGTCAGGGTCAGGGTTTCACAATGGTACTCAGAGCAAAATCAGATGACTACCATTTCTCAGCTTGGCTTTCTGACCAACAGGCTGGTATACAGTGGGGCAAAAAAGTATTTAGTCAGCCACCAATTGTGCAAGTTCTCCCACTTAAAAAGATGAGAGAGGCCTGTAATTTTCATCATAGGTACACTTCAACTATGATAGACAAAATGAGAAAAAAAATCCAGAAAATCACATTGTAGGATTTTTAGTCAATAATTTTGATCAATAACAAAAGTTTATCTCAATACTTTGTTATATACCCTTTGTTGGCAATGACAGAGGTCAAACGTTTTCTGTAAGTCTTCACAAGGTTTTCACACACTGTTGCTGCTATTTTGGCCCATTCCTCCATGCAGATCTCCTCTAGAGCAGTGATGTTATGGGGCTGTTGCTGGGCAACACGGACTTTCAACTCCCTCCAAAGATTTTCTATGGGGTTGAGATCTGGAGACTGGCTAGGCCACTCCAGGACCTTGAAATGCTTCTTACGAAGCCACTCCTTCGTTGCCCGGGCGGTGTGTTTGGGATCATTGTCATGCTGAAAGACCCAGCCACGTTTCATCTTCAATGCCCTTGCTGATGGAAGTAGGTTTTCACTCAAAATCTCATGATACATGGCCCCATTCATTCTTTCCTTTACACGGATCAGTCGTCCTGGTCCCTTTGCAGAAAAACGGCCCCAAAGCATGATGTTTCCATCCCCATGCTTCACAGTAGGTAGGGTGTTCTTTGGATGCAACTCAGCATTCTTTGTCCTCCTAACACGACGAGTTGAGTTTTTACCAAAAAGTTATATTTTGGTTTAATCTGACCATATGACATTCTCCCTTCTGGATTCTCCCTTCTCTTCTTCTGGATAATCCAAATGCTCTCTAGCAAACTTCAGATGGACCTGGACATGTACTGGCTTAAGCAGGGGGACACGTCTGGCACTGCAGGATTTGAGTCCCTGGCGGCGTAGTGTGTTACTGATGGTAGGCTTTGTTACTTTGGTCCCAGCTCTCTGCAGGTCATTCACTAGGTCCCCCCGTGTGGTTCTGGGATTTTTTCTCACCGTTCTTGTGATCATTTTGACCCCACAGGGTGAGATCTTGCGTGGAGCCCCAGATCAAGGGAGATTATCAGTGGTCTTGTATGTCTTCCATTTCCTAATAATTGCTCCCACAGTTGATTTCTTCAAACCAAGCTGCTTACCTATTGCAGATTCAGTCTTCCCAGCCTGGTGCAGGTCTACAATTTTGTTTCTGGTGTCCTTTGCCAGCTCTTTGGTCTTGGCCATAGTGGAGTTTGGAGTGTGACTGTTTGAGGTTGTGGACAGGTGTATTTTATACTGATAACAAGTTCAAACAGGTGCCATTAATATAGGTAACGAGTGGAGGACAGAGGAGCCTCTTAAAGAAGAAGTTACAGGTCTGTGAGAGCCAGAAATCTTGCTTGTTTGTAGGTGGCCAAATACTTATTTTCCACCATAATTTGCAAATAAATTAATTAAAAATCCTACAATGTGATTTTCTGGATTTTTTTTCTCATTTTGTCTGTCATAGTTGAAGTGTACCTATGATGAAAATTACAGGCCTCTCTCATCTTTGTAAGTGGGAGAACTTGCACAATTGGTGGCTGACTAAATAATGTTTTGCCCCACTGTAGATACTCAGCCAATATAACTGGAGGACATGTTTAACATCAACAACAACAACAAACTTGAAAACCTGTCGATCAAGACAAATGTGAACAGCTGAATAATGTGTTTTTGTCTGTGTTCATGTGGCAGTGTGTGTGTCTGTGTGTTACCAGAATGTTTAGCAGGACATTCTAACCAAGTGAGAGAGACTTTGTAATTTCTTCAAACGATCATCTTTATTTAATAAGAATTGCAATAATGAAGCTGGTCGACCTCACACTCTTGAGTGTAAGGCAGAGAGCTCAACGGTACAGAAAAAACAGAGGTCCTATATAGCAGACCTAAAAATGCTTAGTCATGGCTGGTTCCACCCCTCCCATGCAGATTCGGGGCATCATAAGCTACCTTGGGTTCATGTTGTGGTTATGTTCACCGGGTGTTGTTTCCCTGTACCCTGGCTTAGTTTCTCAGAGGCGTAGATGATTAGAAACAAATAGGGGTTTGTTCTCTTTCTCAGGCTCTCTCGATCTCGGCTCACACCATGTCCTTGACTATACCCACAGACCAGCTGCAGGGAGCTAGAGGGGAACCATCCCTTTACAGAAGCACAGCATTTGTAGTTATGAAAATCTCTTACTATTGTTAAGCATATAATTCAACAATCAATATTCAACAAAGCAGGTAAATACGTAATATTTACCTTACAGTTTTCACACATCAAAGTTCCTGTAGATTGTTAAACAGGATCTCACATACTGCAGTTGCACCCAAACGGCTCTTATCTGTACGCCCAGACCCATGACTAAGTCACACAAGACAAGCCTATACTAAAATATAACACTGGATAAATATCCAAGTAAAAACAGCATAGTATGTTCAATTAAAACACATGGTAGTTAATTCAATAATTTCCTCTATAATGGTTAAGTTTCTTAAGGCAAAAACAATAGTAGGGTGATTAGTCGGGGTGGATGTGGGTGTATAACACAAACTTCTAGCAACCCCAAGGTTGAGTGTTTGAATCTCATCACGGAAAACGTTAGCATTTTAGCTAATTAGCAACATTGAAACAAATGTTTAGCTACGTTGGAACTACTTATCAAGTTCGCTAACCCTTCCCCTAACCTTAACCCCTAGAGCTAGTTAGCGTTAGACACCTAGCTGTTAGCAACAACAAATTGTAATTCGTGACATGTCATACATTTAACAAATTCGAAACATATTGTATTATGAATTGTAATTCATAACATATCAAACAAAATGGATAATGGACATCCACAAAAGAAGATACCATACCACAGTAAATGGAGTGTTTTGGTTTATATACGCACAAAATAATACGATATGCTCTGAGACCATGTTGAGAAAACCAGGCACAGCTCATCACCCGTCTAACACCATCCCTACAGTGAAGCATGTTGGCAGCATCATGCTTTGGGGATACTTTTCAGCGGCATGGACTGGGAGACTGGCAAGGACAGAGAAACAATGAATGGATCCAAATACAGGCAAATCCTTGATGATGACCTGCATCAGAGTGCAAACAACTTTAGACTGAGGCAAAGACTCACGTTCCAACAGAACAATGACCCCAAACATACAGCCAAAGCAATACTGGAATGACTAAAGAACAAGAATGTGAAAGTCCTTGAGTGGCCCAGCCAAAGCCCAGACTTGAACCCATTGAAAATCTGTGGATTGAAGGACTTGAAGATTGCTGTTTTTCGCTGCTCCCCATCTAATTTAACAGAGCTTGAGAACAGAACAGAGCGTGAGAAAAGGAAGAATGAGAGAAAAAAAAATCCAGTGTGTAAAGCTGATACAAACAAACCCAAGAGAAAGCAAATCTGTAATCGCTGCCAAAGGTGCTTCTACAAGTATAGACTCAGGGGTGTAAATACTTATGCAAATTTGATTTCTGTATTTAATTTTCAATACATTTGCTAAACATTTTTCTATGGATTGAGATGTAGCCTACATTGAGCCTTTATGATATCCTTTACAAATCAAACTACATTTTATTGGTCACGTACACATATTTATCAGATGTATGTGAGTGAGTAGTGAAATGCTTGTGTTGCAGCTCCAACAGTGCAGTAATATCTCCTTTCTGTAATGTTTCCTTTCTTTCTGTCACCAAATGTTTTCATAATATTAAAGTTACCAGGTTGTTAGGGCCATACTGGCCAAACATTTTGTTCTTATATTTATATGATAATAGAGATGTGTGGACATGTGTATTCATATTTAGAAGCAATGTGGAAAGCAGTATCGTTGTTGTTTTGGAAAAATCTGTTGAGTTCATGATGAGACAAACCAAAAAAGGAAAATCCCTACACACACGAATGAAACTGTCAGTGAAACTGATATAACACAGTCAGCTGTCGATCAGCATTTGTCTTGGCTTACTGTGTGTGTTTCTGGATAACAGTCAGGAAGTCACGCCTGACATACTTCCGACCACAACTCTATCTTCCTGATTCCTGCTTACAAGCAAAAATTAAAGCAGGAAGCACCAGTGACTCGGTCTATAAAAAAGTGGTCAGATGAATCAGATGCTAAACTACAAGACTCTTTTGCTATCACAGACTGTAATATGTTCTGGGATTCTTCCGATGGCATTGAGGAGTACACCACATCAGTCACTGGCTTTATCAATAAGTGAATCGTGGACGTCGTCCCCACAGTGACTGTACGTACATACCCCAACCAGAAGCCTAGGATCATAGGCAACATTCGCACTAAGCTAAAGGGTAGAGCTGCCGCTTTCAAGGTGCGGGACTCTAACCCGGAAGCTTATAAGAAATCCTGCTATGCCCTGCGACGAACCATCAAACAGGCAAAGCGTCAATACAGAGCTAAGATTGAATCATACAACACCGGCTCCGACGCTCGTCTTATGTGGCAGGGCTTGCAAACTATTACAGACTACAAAGGGAAGCACGGCCGCGAGCTGCCCTGTGACACGAGCCTACCAGACGAGCTAAATCACTTCTATGCTCGCTTCGAGGCAAGCAACACTGAGGCATGCATGAGAGCATCAGCTGTTCCCGACGACTGTGTGATCACGCTCTCCGTAGCCAACGTTTTATTTTATTTCACCTTTATTTAACCAGGTAGGCTAGTTGAGAACAAGTTCTCATTTGCAACTGCGACCTGGCCAAGATAAAGCGTAGCAGTATGAGCAGACAACACAGAGTTACACATGGAGTAAACAATTAACAAGTCAATAACACAGTAGAAAACAAAGGGGGAGTCTATATACAATGTGTGCAAAAGGCATGAGGTAGGCGAATAATTACAATTTTGCAGATTAACACTGGAGTGATAAATGATCAGATGGTCATGTACAGGTAGAGATATTGGTGTGCAAAAGAGCAGAAAAGTAAATAAATAAATAAAAACAGTATGGGGATGAGGTAGGTGAAAATGGGTGGGCTATTTACCAATAGACTATGTACAGCTGCAGCGATCGGTTAGCTGCTCAGATAGCTGATGTTTGAAGTTGGTGAGGGAGATAAAAGTCTCCAACTTCAGCGATTTTTGCAATTCGTTCCAGTCACAGGCAGCAGAGTACTGGAACGAAAGGCGGCCAAATGAGGTGTTGGCTTTAGGGATGATCAGTGAGATACACCTGCTGGAGCGCGTGCTACGGATGGGTGTTGCCATCGTGACCAGTGAGCTGAGATAAGGCGGAGCTTTACCTAGCATGGACTTGTAGATGACCTGGAGCCAGTGGGTCTGGCGACGAATATGTAGCGAGGGCCAGCCGACTAGAGCATACAAGTCGCAGTGGTGGGTGGTATAAGGTGCTTTAGTGACAAAACGGATGGCACTGTGATAGACTGCATCCAGTTTGCTGAGTAGAGTGTTGGAGGCCATTTTGTAGATGACATCGCCGAAGTCGAGGATCGGTAGGATAGTCAGTTTTACTAGGGTAAGCTTGGCGGCGTGAGTGAAGGAGGCTTTGTTGCGGAATAGAAAGCCGACTCTTGATTTGATTTTCGATTGGAGATGTTTGATATGAGTCTGGAAGGAAAGTTTGCAGTCTAGCCAGACACCTAGGTACTTATAGATGTCCACATATTGTAGGTCGGAACCATCCAGGGTGGTGATGCTAGGCGGGCATGCGGGTGCAGGCAGCGATCGGTTGAAAAGCATGCATTTGGTTTTACTAGCGTTTAAGAGCAGTCGGAGGCCACGGAAGGAGTGTGAGTAAGTCCTTTAAACACGTTAGCATTCACAAGGCTGCGGGGCCATACGGATTACCAGGACGTGTGCTCCTGGCATGTGCTGACCAACTGGCAGGGGTCTTCACTGACATTTTCAAAAAGTCCCTGATTGAGACTGTAATACAAACATGTTTCAAGCAGACCACCATGTTTCCTGTGCCCAAGAACACAAAGGCAACCTGTCTAAATGAACACAGACCCGTAGCACTCACGTCCGTAGCCATGAAGTGCTTTGAAAGGCTGGTAATGGCTCACATCAACACTATTATCCCAGAAACCCTAGACGCACTCCAATTTGCATACCGCCCAAACAGATCCACAGATGATACAATCTCTATTGCACTCCATACAGCCCTTTCCCACCTGAACAAAAGGAACACCTATGTGAGAATGCTATTCATTGACTGCAGTTCAGCGTTCAACACCATAGTACCCTCAAAGCTCATCACTAAGTTAAGGATCCAGGTACTAAACACCTCTCTCTGCAAGTGGATCCTGGACTTCCTGACAAGCCACCCCCAGGTGATGAGGGTAGATAGCAACACATCTGCCACGCTGATCCTCAGCCCTGGAGCCCCCCAGGGGTGCGTGCTCAGTCCCCTCCTGTACTCCCTGTTCACCCACGACTGCATGCCCAGGCACAACTCCAACACCGTCATCTGGCCGGGTGGTGCCAGAATAACAACCTATACCTCAAAGTAACCAAGACTAAGGAGATGATTGTGGACTACAGGAAAAAGAGGACCGAGCATGCCCCCATTTTCATCGACGGGGCTGTAGTGGAGCAGGTTGAGAGCTTCAATTTCCTTGGTGTCCACATCAACAACAAACTAGAACGGTCCAAACACACCAAGACAATCGTGAAGAGGGCACGACAAAGCCTATTCCCCCTCAGGAAACTAAAAACATTTGGCATGGGTCCTGAGATCCTCAAAAGGTTCTACAGCTGCAACATCGAGAGCATCCTGACCAGGCGGTGTCAGAGGATGGCCCTAAAAATTGTCAAAGACCCAGCCACACCAGTCATACGCTACTGCTACTCTCTGTTCATCATATATGCAGCGTCACTTTAACCATATCTAAATGTACAAACAACCTCCATCAGCCCGATTAACCGGTGTCTGTATGTAGCCTCGCTACTGTATATAGCCTCGCTACTGTATATAGCCTCTCTATTGTATATAGCCTCGCTACTGTATATAGCCTCGCTACTGTATAGAGCCTCTCTACTGTATAGAGCCTCTCTACTGTATAAAGCCTCGCTACTGTATATAGCCTCACTACTGTATAGAGCCTCTCTACTGTATAGAGCCTCTCTACTGTATAGAGCCTCTCTACTGTATAAAGCCTCGCTACTGTATAGAGCCCCTCTACTGTATAGAGCCCCTCTACTGTATAGAGCCCCTCTACTGTATATAGCCTCACTACTGTTATTTTTCAGTGTCTTTTTACTGTTGTTTTTAATTCTTTACTTACCTATTGTTCACCTAATACCTTTTTTGCACTATTGGTTAGAGCCTGTATGTAAGCATTTCACTGTATTCAACTGTTGTATTCCACGCACGTGACAAATAAACTTTTATTTGATTTGAGTAGCTTAACGGTTCCCCCAAGTTGGGCAAGCTAGCGCCTTTGACTGTCTGCCCAGATGATGTATGGTCGTACTGGTCACACACACACACACACACACAAAATATGAATATTTTGCCCCGAAACAGGCTCCAGACAGAACAATAGTTCAATCATTGGTGTGCAGGATAAAACCTTTACTCTGTCTCCAGTTAACTTAAGAGGAACCAGTCAGTTCCTGTCAAGTATTGGCTGAGCTCCCAGACATCCTGGGGTCATTCTACACACCCAGAACAGTTACAACATGTCTCTATTAATGTGCACACACTTTTATATCTTATATTGATTTCTTTAACCATCTCAAGCCCAATGCCGAGGCTTAAAGTACACAAACATTAGTAAGGTTTAACAGAAATTGCCTTCACACAGTTCCTGGAAACGGTAAACATCTATTCAGTCTCCACAGAATCTGATGACTTTATATGGGTGAATCAGAGAGGACTTTGAGAGTGAAGAGCAGGAGACAGAGGCTTTAGTTCTGAACTATACATTCTTTAAAAATAAAACACTGAGATTCCCAAAGGCAGGTCATCTCCAAATCAAGCTTTAACATAGAGTAGATTTGTGTCACTATGGCAGTATGATTTCTGCCACTAGTGGCTGTGTGTGTAGCTGGTCGACGGGCCCCAGTGTCAGCGCCCCTTGTAGACTGAGTCTCTGCTCTGCACTCAGCGCCGGAGTCTCGTAGTGGACACGCAGCCATGGCTGCCCTGGGGTCAGAGGGCAAAGGTTGAGTCAGATCAGGGTGACACCGACCCTACACCCTTTACACGCTAACACACACACACACACAGGGTTAGAGAGTTCTCACCTTTCTCCATCTTCTGTCCCAAAGACACCAGAAGCTCCGCCCCCACGCTGTGATTGACAGGGTCTCCGGCCTTCGAACGTCCCCAACCTGTGCAGCACCTGAGCAATGACCATGCCGTCTATGTCCAGCACTGTCCCTGCAGACACCAAAAGACAGTCATGCAGTGTATGCGTGTGTGTGTGTGTGTGTGTGTGTGTGTGTGTGTGTGTGTGTGTGTGTGTGTGTGTGTGTGTGTGTGTGTGTGTGTGTGTGTGTGTGTGTGTGTGTGTGTGTGTGTGTGTGTGTGTGTGTGTGTGTGTATGTGTGTGTGTGTGTGTGTGTGTGTGTGTATGTGTGTGTGTATGTGTGTGCGTGTGTGCGCGCATTTGCTTTTGTTAATCTGTGCCTGTGTGTGTTACCGTGGCCCTGTGTCTCCAGTTCTGTCTGGTAGTGTGCCCGTCTCAGGATGCTGTAGTAGTCTGCATTGGTTGAACAGAGTGATGCAGCGATCTGACTGGCTACTCCCTGACCAATCATCATGTTCTGGAACTTTTCCAGGGCTGCACCATTCTGCAGGGTTGTAGAGATCACCTTTTTACCCTCATCCAGGCTCCCTGCACGACCAATCATCCACAACAGCAGCCCACCTACACACACACACACACACACACACACAGAATATTGACTTGAATTTGAAGGTAATGAACGTCCACAGCTTCTGTGTCTAGACTGTAGCTAAGCCCGAGCAGAACTGACATTCTAACTAGGTCTTGGTCTGCTTGGTTTTGGTCCAAAGGAACCAATTCATTGAGTGTGTGTGTTTGTGTGTGTGTGTGTGTGTATTCCTCACCCAGACTTGTGACCAGCTCCAGTATGTCGTCTGGGCCCCTCCCCTTTAGACACTCCAGGGACTCCATCACTTCCAGAGTGTTCCCCACACAGCGACCAATAGGACAGTTCATACGACTAAGCACCGCCCCCGTACGGATCCCCAAACTGTTCCCTACTGTCACCTGTAGGAGAGAATGGGGTCAAGGTAAGGGTCAGGGGTCTGCTTTGTGTTATGTCCTTTCTATTCCAGACTTGACAACCAGTTGAGTTCCTAACTAAATCAACAACCTTATTTGATCAATCAAGTACAAGGCAGGAGTGAAAACATGGCCCTCCAGACATTCAAACAAGAATGGGGTAAAGGTCAGGTGTCAGTGTTAGGGTTACCATGGACTGGGCCAGTGACTTGGCACTGCCCAGGTCTTTGTAGAGAGCTGCATTCCCAAACTTCACATCCAGAACCAAGGCACTCAGAGACTCAGCACCCTTCTTAGAGATGATAGAGCCTGGAGAGAACACACACACTATTCACATGTTCATTTCTCTACTTTGAAAGGTTGTCCAGTTTGCTGTTGTTGTTGTTGGCAGACCTGTGATGAGTGGGAGGCTGTCGACTGTAGACGTAACGTCTCTCAGAGCGTACATGACCTTGTCAGCAGGCACCAGGTTATCTGTCTGTCCTACAATGCAACAGCCAACCTCCTCCAGGATTCGATGCAGCTGAGGATGGTGCCACAATATCACATGTTAATAACTTGTAAATGAGAGAGAGAGAGAGAGAGAGAGAGAGAGAGAGAGAGAGAGAGAGAGAGAGGGAGAGAGAGTACCTGTTGTACTGACTGATAGACGTTAAAGCCAGGGATGGACTCCAGTTTGTCGAGCGTGCCGCCTGTGTGTGCCAGACCTCTGCCACTTATCATGGGTACCTATGGACACAGCTTCTGATAGTCAGACACACACACACACACACACACACACACACACACACACACACACACACACACACACACACACACACACACACACACACACACACACACACACACACACAGGTGGATCCAGGCAGGTACCTTGCAGCCGCAGGCAGCCAGAGCAGGAGCCAGCACCAGGCTGATCTTGTCCCCCACTCCACCTGTCGAGTGTTTATCCACCATTAGCCCCTCCCACTCTGCCGGCCATGACATCACTTCCCCTGACATCATCATCTCCTTCGTCAGTGCGAGAGTCTCCTCTGCTACCATTCCCTTCAGCCAGATTGCCATCAGCATGGCTCCTATACACACACACACACACACACAAGCAAACACACACACACACACACACACACATGCAGACACACACACACACACACGCACGCACACACACGCGCACACACACATACACACATCAGATCAGAATTTCAACTGTAGAGTAGAGTGCAGGTTTTGGCCTGAGCTTGACTATTGATACTCAGTCTAAAGTGTGTGGGGGTCTTCTTCTCTGCAGACCTATAATAACTTGCCTTATCTGGCATCCCACCCACTGTGACTCTGTGACCTACCTGCACGTTGCTGGATTGTGTGTGTGTGTGTGTGTGTGTGTATGTACCAATCTGGCTCTCTTGGATGGTCTTGTCCTTGACACCCTGTACGAAGTCTCGGATCTCCCCAGCGCTCAGCTGTTCACCGTTCCGTTTCTTGCGAATGTGTTCGGGGAAAGTGGCTTTGCTCTGCTCGTGGTGCGCCATCCCTGCAGCTCACTGACACACAGCGGACTGACACACAGCTGACTGACACACAGCGGACTGACACACAGCGGACTGACACACAGCGGACTGACACACAGCGGACTGGCACACAGCGGACTGGCACACAGCGGACTGACACACAGCTGCATGTGACAAGTAGGAGAGGAAAATACACAAGGGATTGTTTTAAATCACTAAACTATTGTGTGTGTATGTTTCAACAGAATCGGCGGAATGAATACACCCCTGATCAGCGTAAATACAGTTCACTCTCATAACTGCCACGTTGCGTTCCTTCTCTCCCTTTGCTTGTGGACTTCAATGTACAACACATGTGACCAGGCAAAAAAACATTTCCAAGCCAAACCTCTACAAACAACCTACATCTTTGTTACCATATTATCTAAAATAACGGCATACATCGTCAGCATAGTTAATAGAACTAACTCGTTAGTAAACCTGCTACAATCAAGTAGTAACGTCAGTGTAACAGTCAGTTAATAGTTACACAAGTGGGCCCCAGTGGCAATAAATGAGTAATACCAAAATCTTACCTTGACTTAGAAGAGTTCTAGTGTTGTCTTGGAAAGTCTGTTTGACCAGGGCGTTTCTGTTGGCTGAACTAGTCAGCTGAACTTGCCAGAAAAATGAAACTGAAAAAATATATAATAATAATAACAATAATAATCTCTCTCTCTTGCTCTATTTCTCTCTTGCTTCTACTTCATTTTGGAAGGAATTCATTTGTTCAAAACTGTTCAACTATTGTCTTTCTCTCTCTGAGTCAACAACCCATGTCATGGGTTTCTCCCCTTTCCTGTCGGGTTGTGATTGGTCCATTTGCTGCCATCTAGTGGACATGTTGCACTATTGCCCTCATCTATGTCTGGACCGTTATTGTCCACGTTTGCACTGTTCTAATGTACTATGGAAAAAGATGGCTCTCCTATTCTTGGCACTTTGCCCAGTCATATTTAAGCTTAGAACTACCTTTCTAGGCATTCTGATGCTTCTAGCTTTGAGTTAAATTTGTTGGTAGCATATCTACAGTATTTCACTTTTTAATGTGTATTGTATTGCTTACTGGGTGTTGTCCAATGAATGCTGTAACCACTCCCTCTTCAAATCAGGGCTGATTGGAAAAATATGTTGAAAAGAGAACATTGTATTATCATTTCTTTGTACTCTCTGAGGAAGGCCATGCAGCCGAAATGCATCTGAGTTTTTAAACTTTGTTTCCATTGAACATGCCATACAAATAAAGACATTGTAATTAATTGTATGAAGAGTACCTTGGTCCTCCTTTCTTTTTGATGACCAATTTACCCCTTTTACCAAAGAGCATCTTCTGTCTACCAAGTCTACTATTGTGTACCTCAGCAGAGCTTCCCTTCCTCCTCTTCTTTTCTGTGTCTGTTAAGGTTTTTATTAAGAGTTTCCTACCTGTACCGGAACGCTGCTCCTGACCACTGTCATGTCTTCCAACCTTGAGAACACACACCGGTCAAATACCCCTCTCTGTCTGTCTGTATGGAAGGACTAGTGACCAATGGGTGTGAGTGGTGGAGCGGGTCAGTTAGTCATTAACTACGACAGTAGTCACAACCCATCACGAATCAGAAGGGGAAACAGTCATTTTGACGTAAAAACATCTGACCCTACCATTTCGCATCATCCCAATACCCTCACCCTCACCACATTCCTTTACCCTCACCCCTCCCCTTACCCTCACCCCATCCCCTGACCCTCACCCCCCTCCCTCCCTTTACCCTCACCCCATCCCCTTACCCTCAACCCCTCCTTATACCCTCACCCTCACCCCCTCCCCTTACCCTCACCCCCTCCCCTTACCCTCACTCCATCCCCTAACCCTCACCCCCTCCCCTTACCCTCACCCCATCCCCTTACCCTCAACCCCTCCCTTTACCCGAACCCCCTCCCTTTACCCTCACCCCCTCACATCAAACCTATAATCCAGTATATTAACTCTATCCATTATCATGAATCTTTACCTGTCTTCCTCTACCTGAACCCTCCCTGAACCCTCCCTGACCCTGGTCTGTACCTGTCTTCCTCTACCTGAACCCTCCCTGATCCTTACATCTGACCCTGGTCTGTACCTGTCTTCACCTACCTGAACACTCCCTGACCCTGGTCTGTACCTGTCTTCCTCTGAAAGCACTGAACTGAGCTTTTAGAATTTGAGCAATTCCAGTGGCGGCTGGTGGGAGGAGCTACAGGAGGACGGGCTCATTGTAATGGCTGGAATGGAATTGATGGAATGGTATCAAACATATGGAAACCACGTTTGACTCTGTTCCAATTATTCCATTCCAGTCATTACAATGAGCCTATCCTCCTATATCTCCTCCCACCAGCCTCCACTGAGCAATTCAATGTTAGCGCCCAAAGTGTCTTCAGTCATACAGAAACACTCTGGTCCTGGTTAGCGGTGGTAGTCGGCCTGGTGTTGGTCATCAGAGTAGGCTTGTCTTGGTTCAGGAAGGCAATGATTTGTACGGGGTAGGCGAGGTTTGTATGTGCATAGGCCTGGTTTGGTTCAGGGTAGTCAGGGTCAGGGTTTCACAATGGTACTCAGAGCAAAATCAGATGACTACCATTTCTCAGCTTGGCTTTCTGACCAACAGGCTGGTATACAGTGGGGCAAAAAAGTATTTAGTCAGCCACCAATTGTGCAAGTTCTCCCACTTAAAAAGATGAGAGAGGCCTGTAATTTTCATCATAGGTACACTTCAACTATGATAGACAAAATGAGAAAAAAAATCCAGAAAATCACATTGTAGGATTTTTAGTCAATAATTTTGATCAATAACAAAAGTTTATCTCAATACTTTGTTATATACCCTTTGTTGGCAATGACAGAGGTCAAACGTTTTCTGTAAGTCTTCACAAGGTTTTCACACACTGTTGCTGCTATTTTGGCCCATTCCTCCATGCAGATCTCCTCTAGAGCAGTGATGTTATGGGGCTGTTGCTGGGCAACACGGACTTTCAACTCCCTCCAAAGATTTTCTATGGGGTTGAGATCTGGAGACTGGCTAGGCCACTCCAGGACCTTGAAATGCTTCTTACGAAGCCACTCCTTCGTTGCCCGGGCGGTGTGTTTGGGATCATTGTCATGCTGAAAGACCCAGCCACGTTTAATCTTCAATGCCCTTGCTGATGGAAGTAGGTTTTCACTCAAAATCTCATGATACATGGCCCCATTCATTCTTTCCTTTACACGGATCAGTCGTCCTGGTCCCTTTGCAGAAAAACGGCCCCAAAGCATGATGTTTCCATCCCCATGCTTCACAGTAGGTAGGGTGTTCTTTGGATGCAACTCAGCATTCTTTGTCCTCCTAACACGACGAGTTGAGTTTTTACCAAAAAGTTATATTTTGGTTTAATCTGACCATATGACATTCTCCCTTCTGGATTCTCCCTTCTCTTCTTCTGGATAATCCAAATGCTCTCTAGCAAACTTCAGATGGACCTGGACATGTACTGGCTTAAGCAGGGGGACACGTCTGGCACTGCAGGATTTGAGTCCCTGGCGGCGTAGTGTGTTACTGATGGTAGGCTTTGTTACTTTGGTCCCAGCTCTCTGCAGGTCATTCACTAGGTCCCCCCGTGTGGTTCTGGGATTTTTTCTCACCGTTCTTGTGATCATTTTGACCCCACAGGGTGAGATCTTGCGTGGAGCCCCAGATCAAGGGAGATTATCAGTGGTCTTGTATGTCTTCCATTTCCTAATAATTGCTCCCACAGTTGATTTCTTCAAACCAAGCTGCTTACCTATTGCAGATTCAGTCTTCCCAGCCTGGTGCAGGTCTACAATTTTGTTTCTGGTGTCCTTTGCCAGCTCTTTGGTCTTGGCCATAGTGGAGTTTGGAGTGTGACTGTTTGAGGTTGTGGACAGGTGTATTTTATACTGATAACAAGTTCAAACAGGTGCCATTAATATAGGTAACGAGTGGAGGACAGAGGAGCCTCTTAAAGAAGAAGTTACAGGTCTGTGAGAGCCAGAAATCTTGCTTGTTTGTAGGTGGCCAAATACTTATTTTCCACCATAATTTGCAAATAAATTAATTAAAAATCCTACAATGTGATTTTCTGGATTTTTTTTCTCATTTTGTCTGTCATAGTTGAAGTGTACCTATGATGAAAATTACAGGCCTCTCTCATCTTTGTAAGTGGGAGAACTTGCACAATTGGTGGCTGACTAAATAATGTTTTGCCCCACTGTAGATACTCAGCCAATATAACTGGAGGACATGTTTAACATCAACAACAACAACAAACTTGAAAACCTGTCGATCAAGACAAATGTGAACAGCTGAATAATGTGTTTTTGTCTGTGTTCATGTGGCAGTGTGTGTGTCTGTGTGTTACCAGAATGTTTAGCAGGACATTCTAACCAAGTGAGAGAGACTTTGTAATTTCTTCAAACGATCATCTTTATTTAATAAGAATTGCAATAATGAAGCTGGTCGACCTCACACTCTTGAGTGTAAGGCAGAGAGCTCAACGGTACAGAAAAAACAGAGGTCCTATATAGCAGACCTAAAAATGCTTAGTCATGGCTGGTTCCACCCCTCCCATGCAGATTCGGGGCATCATAAGCTACCTTGGGTTCATGTTGTGGTTATGTTCACCGGGTGTTGTTTCCCTGTACCCTGGCTTAGTTTCTCAGAGGCGTAGATGATTAGAAACAAATAGGGGTTTGTTCTCTTTCTCAGGCTCTCTCGATCTCGGCTCACACCATGTCCTTGACTATACCCACAGACCAGCTGCAGGGAGCTAGAGGGGAACCATCCCTTTACAGAAGCACAGCATTTGTAGTTATGAAAATCTCTTACTATTGTTAAGCATATAATTCAACAATCAATATTCAACAAAGCAGGTAAATACGTAATATTTACCTTACAGTTTTCACACATCAAAGTTCCTGTAGATTGTTAAACAGGATCTCACATACTGCAGTTGCACCCAAACGGCTCTTATCTGTACGCCCAGACCCATGACTAAGTCACACAAGACAAGCCTATACTAAAATATAACACTGGATAAATATCCAAGTAAAAACAGCATAGTATGTTCAATTAAAACACATGGTAGTTAATTCAATAATTTCCTCTATAATGGTTAAGTTTCTTAAGGCAAAAACAATAGTAGGGTGATTAGTCGGGGTGGATGTGGGTGTATAACACAAACTTCTAGCAACCCCAAGGTTGAGTGTTTGAATCTCATCACGGAAAACGTTAGCATTTTAGCTAATTAGCAACATTGAAACAAATGTTTAGCTACGTTGGAACTACTTATCAAGTTCGCTAACCCTTCCCCTAACCTTAACCCCTAGAGCTAGTTAGCGTTAGACACCTAGCTGTTAGCAACAACAAATTGTAATTCGTGACATGTCATACATTTAACAAATTCGAAACATATTGTATTATGAATTGTAATTCATAACATATCAAACAAAATGGATAATGGACATCCACAAAAGAAGATACCATACCACAGTAAATGGAGTGTTTTGGTTTATATACGCACAAAATAATACGATATGCTCTGAGACCATGTTGAGAAAACCAGGCACAGCTCATCACCCGTCTAACACCATCCCTACAGTGAAGCATGTTGGCAGCATCATGCTTTGGGGATACTTTTCAGCGGCATGGACTGGGAGACTGGCAAGGACAGAGAAACAATGAATGGATCCAAATACAGGCAAATCCTTGATGATGACCTGCATCAGAGTGCAAACAACTTTAGACTGAGGCAAAGACTCACGTTCCAACAGAACAATGACCCCAAACATACAGCCAAAGCAATACTGGAATGACTAAAGAACAAGAATGTGAAAGTCCTTGAGTGGCCCAGCCAAAGCCCAGACTTGAACCCATTGAAAATCTGTGGATTGAAGGACTTGAAGATTGCTGTTTTTCGCTGCTCCCCATCTAATTTAACAGAGCTTGAGAACAGAACAGAGCGTGAGAAAAGGAAGAATGAGAGAAAAAAA
Organism: Oncorhynchus mykiss; assembly: GCF_013265735.2. Taxonomy (NCBI): domain Eukaryota; kingdom Metazoa; phylum Chordata; class Actinopteri; order Salmoniformes; family Salmonidae; genus Oncorhynchus; species Oncorhynchus mykiss. The sequence continues at coordinate 11,389,035 of NC_048585.1, forward strand.
AATCCAGTGTGTAAAGCTGATACAAACAAACCCAAGAGAAAGCAAATCTGTAATCGCTGCCAAAGGTGCTTCTACAAGTATAGACTCAGGGGTGTAAATACTTATGCAAATTTGATTTCTGTATTTAATTTTCAATACATTTGCTAAACATTTTTCTATGGATTGAGATGTAGCCTACATTGAGCCTTTATGATATCCTTTACAAATCAAACTACATTTTATTGGTCACGTACACATATTTATCAGATGTATGTGAGTGAGTAGTGAAATGCTTGTGTTGCAGCTCCAACAGTGCAGTAATATCTCCTTTCTGTAATGTTTCCTTTCTTTCTGTCACCAAATGTTTTCATAATATTAAAGTTACCAGGTTGTTAGGGCCATACTGGCCAAACATTTTGTTCTTATATTTATATGATAATAGAGATGTGTGGACATGTGTATTCATATTTAGAAGCAATGTGGAAAGCAGTATCGTTGTTGTTTTGGAAAAATCTGTTGAGTTCATGATGAGACAAACCAAAAAAGGAAAATCCCTACACACACGAATGAAACTGTCAGTGAAACTGATATAACACAGTCAGCTGTCGATCAGCATTTGTCTTGGCTTACTGTGTGTGTTTCTGGATAACAGTCAGGAAGTCACGCCTGACATACTTCCGACCACAACTCTATCTTCCTGATTCCTGCTTACAAGCAAAAATTAAAGCAGGAAGCACCAGTGACTCGGTCTATAAAAAAGTGGTCAGATGAATCAGATGCTAAACTACAAGACTCTTTTGCTATCACAGACTGTAATATGTTCTGGGATTCTTCCGATGGCATTGAGGAGTACACCACATCAGTCACTGGCTTTATCAATAAGTGAATCGTGGACGTCGTCCCCACAGTGACTGTACGTACATACCCCAACCAGAAGCCTAGGATCATAGGCAACATTCGCACTAAGCTAAAGGGTAGAGCTGCCGCTTTCAAGGTGCGGGACTCTAACCCGGAAGCTTATAAGAAATCCTGCTATGCCCTGCGACGAACCATCAAACAGGCAAAGCGTCAATACAGAGCTAAGATTGAATCATACAACACCGGCTCCGACGCTCGTCTTATGTGGCAGGGCTTGCAAACTATTACAGACTACAAAGGGAAGCACGGCCGCGAGCTGCCCTGTGACACGAGCCTACCAGACGAGCTAAATCACTTCTATGCTCGCTTCGAGGCAAGCAACACTGAGGCATGCATGAGAGCATCAGCTGTTCCCGACGACTGTGTGATCACGCTCTCCGTAGCCAACGTTTTATTTTATTTCACCTTTATTTAACCAGGTAGGCTAGTTGAGAACAAGTTCTCATTTGCAACTGCGACCTGGCCAAGATAAAGCGTAGCAGTATGAGCAGACAACACAGAGTTACACATGGAGTAAACAATTAACAAGTCAATAACACAGTAGAAAACAAAGGGGGAGTCTATATACAATGTGTGCAAAAGGCATGAGGTAGGCGAATAATTACAATTTTGCAGATTAACACTGGAGTGATAAATGATCAGATGGTCATGTACAGGTAGAGATATTGGTGTGCAAAAGAGCAGAAAAGTAAATAAATAAATAAAAACAGTATGGGGATGAGGTAGGTGAAAATGGGTGGGCTATTTACCAATAGACTATGTACAGCTGCAGCGATCGGTTAGCTGCTCAGATAGCTGATGTTTGAAGTTGGTGAGGGAGATAAAAGTCTCCAACTTCAGCGATTTTTGCAATTCGTTCCAGTCACAGGCAGCAGAGTACTGGAACGAAAGGCGGCCAAATGAGGTGTTGGCTTTAGGGATGATCAGTGAGATACACCTGCTGGAGCGCGTGCTACGGATGGGTGTTGCCATCGTGACCAGTGAGCTGAGATAAGGCGGAGCTTTACCTAGCATGGACTTGTAGATGACCTGGAGCCAGTGGGTCTGGCGACGAATATGTAGCGAGGGCCAGCCGACTAGAGCATACAAGTCGCAGTGGTGGGTGGTATAAGGTGCTTTAGTGACAAAACGGATGGCACTGTGATAGACTGCATCCAGTTTGCTGAGTAGAGTGTTGGAGGCCATTTTGTAGATGACATCGCCGAAGTCGAGGATCGGTAGGATAGTCAGTTTTACTAGGGTAAGCTTGGCGGCGTGAGTGAAGGAGGCTTTGTTGCGGAATAGAAAGCCGACTCTTGATTTGATTTTCGATTGGAGATGTTTGATATGAGTCTGGAAGGAAAGTTTGCAGTCTAGCCAGACACCTAGGTACTTATAGATGTCCACATATTGTAGGTCGGAACCATCCAGGGTGGTGATGCTAGGCGGGCATGCGGGTGCAGGCAGCGATCGGTTGAAAAGCATGCATTTGGTTTTACTAGCGTTTAAGAGCAGTCGGAGGCCACGGAAGGAGTGTGAGTAAGTCCTTTAAACACGTTAGCATTCACAAGGCTGCGGGGCCATACGGATTACCAGGACGTGTGCTCCTGGCATGTGCTGACCAACTGGCAGGGGTCTTCACTGACATTTTCAAAAAGTCCCTGATTGAGACTGTAATACAAACATGTTTCAAGCAGACCACCATGTTTCCTGTGCCCAAGAACACAAAGGCAACCTGTCTAAATGAACACAGACCCGTAGCACTCACGTCCGTAGCCATGAAGTGCTTTGAAAGGCTGGTAATGGCTCACATCAACACTATTATCCCAGAAACCCTAGACGCACTCCAATTTGCATACCGCCCAAACAGATCCACAGATGATACAATCTCTATTGCACTCCATACAGCCCTTTCCCACCTGAACAAAAGGAACACCTATGTGAGAATGCTATTCATTGACTGCAGTTCAGCGTTCAACACCATAGTACCCTCAAAGCTCATCACTAAGTTAAGGATCCAGGTACTAAACACCTCTCTCTGCAAGTGGATCCTGGACTTCCTGACAAGCCACCCCCAGGTGATGAGGGTAGATAGCAACACATCTGCCACGCTGATCCTCAGCCCTGGAGCCCCCCAGGGGTGCGTGCTCAGTCCCCTCCTGTACTCCCTGTTCACCCACGACTGCATGCCCAGGCACAACTCCAACACCGTCATCTGGCCGGGTGGTGCCAGAATAACAACCTATACCTCAAAGTAACCAAGACTAAGGAGATGATTGTGGACTACAGGAAAAAGAGGACCGAGCATGCCCCCATTTTCATCGACGGGGCTGTAGTGGAGCAGGTTGAGAGCTTCAATTTCCTTGGTGTCCACATCAACAACAAACTAGAACGGTCCAAACACACCAAGACAATCGTGAAGAGGGCACGACAAAGCCTATTCCCCCTCAGGAAACTAAAAACATTTGGCATGGGTCCTGAGATCCTCAAAAGGTTCTACAGCTGCAACATCGAGAGCATCCTGACCAGGCGGTGTCAGAGGATGGCCCTAAAAATTGTCAAAGACCCAGCCACACCAGTCATACGCTACTGCTACTCTCTGTTCATCATATATGCAGCGTCACTTTAACCATATCTAAATGTACAAACAACCTCCATCAGCCCGATTAACCGGTGTCTGTATGTAGCCTCGCTACTGTATATAGCCTCGCTACTGTATATAGCCTCTCTATTGTATATAGCCTCGCTACTGTATATAGCCTCGCTACTGTATAGAGCCTCTCTACTGTATAGAGCCTCTCTACTGTATAAAGCCTCGCTACTGTATATAGCCTCACTACTGTATAGAGCCTCTCTACTGTATAGAGCCTCTCTACTGTATAGAGCCTCTCTACTGTATAAAGCCTCGCTACTGTATAGAGCCCCTCTACTGTATAGAGCCCCTCTACTGTATAGAGCCCCTCTACTGTATATAGCCTCACTACTGTTATTTTTCAGTGTCTTTTTACTGTTGTTTTTAATTCTTTACTTACCTATTGTTCACCTAATACCTTTTTTGCACTATTGGTTAGAGCCTGTATGTAAGCATTTCACTGTATTCAACTGTTGTATTCCACGCACGTGACAAATAAACTTTTATTTGATTTGAGTAGCTTAACGGTTCCCCCAAGTTGGGCAAGCTAGCGCCTTTGACTGTCTGCCCAGATGATGTATGGTCGTACTGGTCACACACACACACACACACACAAAATATGAATATTTTGCCCCGAAACAGGCTCCAGACAGAACAATAGTTCAATCATTGGTGTGCAGGATAAAACCTTTACTCTGTCTCCAGTTAACTTAAGAGGAACCAGTCAGTTCCTGTCAAGTATTGGCTGAGCTCCCAGACATCCTGGGGTCATTCTACACACCCAGAACAGTTACAACATGTCTCTATTAATGTGCACACACTTTTATATCTTATATTGATTTCTTTAACCATCTCAAGCCCAATGCCGAGGCTTAAAGAAGGATATTTTAGTACACAAACATTAGTAAGGTTTAACAGAAATTGCCTTCACACAGTTCCTGGAAACGGTAAACATCTATTCAGTCTCCACAGAATCTTATGACTTTATGTGGGTGAATCAGAGAGGACTTTGAGAGTGAAGAGCAGGACACAGAGGCTTTAGTTCTGAACTATACATTCTTTAAAAATAAAACACTGAGATTCCCAAAGGCAGGTCATCTCCAAATCAAGCTTTAACATAGAGTAGATTTGTGTCACTATGGCAGTATGATTTCTGCCACTAGTGGCTGTGTGTGTAGCTGGTCGACGGGCCCCAGTGTCAGCGCCCCTTGTAGACTGAGTCTCTGCTCTGCACTCAGCGCCGGAGTCTCGTAGTGGACACGCAGCCATGGCTGCCCTGGGGTCAGAGGGCAAAGGTTGAGTCAGATCAGGGTGACACCGACCCTACACCCTTCACACGCTAACACACACACACACACAGGGTTAGAGAGTTCTCACCTTTCTCCACCTTCTGTCCCAAAGACACCAGAAGCTCCGCCCCCACGCTGTGATTGACAGGGTCTCCGGCCTTCGAACGTCCCGCCCCCAACCTGTGCAGCACCTGAGCAATGACCATGCCGTCTATGTCCAGCACTGTCCCTGCAGACACCAAAAGACAAAGTCATGCAGTGTATGCGTGTGTGTGTGTGTGTGTGTGTGTGTGTGTGTGTGTGTGTGTGTGTGTGTGTGTGTGTGTGTGTGTGTGTGTGTGTGTGTGTGTGTGTGTGTGTGTGTGTGTGTGTGTGTGTGTGTGTGTGTGTGTGTGTTTGTATGTGTGTGTGTGTGTGTGTGTGTGTGTGTGTGTGTGTGTGTGTGTGTGTGTGTGTGTGTGTGTGTGTGTGTGTGTGTGTGTGTGTGTGTGCGTGCGCGCATTTGCATTTGTTAATCTGTGCCTGTGTGTGTTACCGTGGCCCTGTGTCTCCAGTTCTGTTTGGTAGTGTGCCCGTCTCAGGATGCTGTAGTAGTCTGCGTTGGTTGAACAGAGTGATGCAGCGATCTGACTGGCTACTCCCTGACCAATCATCATGTTCTGGAACTTTTCCAGGGCTGCACCATTCTGCAGGGTTGTAGAGATCACCTTTTTACCCTCATCCAGGCTCCCTGCACGGCCAATCATCCACAACAGCAGCCCACCTACACACACACACACACACACACACACACAGAATATTGACTTGAATTTGAAGGTAGTGAACGTCCACAGCTTCTGTGTCGAGACTGTAGCTAAGCCCGAGCAGAACTGACATTCTAACTAGGTCTTGGTCTGCTTGGTTTTGGTCCAAAGGAACCAATTCACTGAGTGTGTGTGTTTGTGTGTGTGTGTGTGTATTCCTCACCCAGACTTGTGACCAGCTCCAGTATGTCGTCTGGGCCCCTCCCCTTTAGACACTCCAGGGACTCCATCACTTCCAGAGTGTTCCCCACACAGCGACCAATTGGACAGTTCATACGACTAAGCACCGCCCCCGTACGGATCCCCAAACTGTTCCCAACTGTCACCTGCAGGAGAGAATGGGGTCAAGGTAAGGGTCAGGGGTCATGGTAAGGGTCAGGTGTCGGCTTTGTGTTATGTCCTTTCTATTCCAGACTTGACAACCAGTTGAGTTCCTAACTAAATCAACAACCTTATTTGATCAATCAAGTACAATGCAGGAGTGAAAACATGGCCCTCCAGACATTAAAACAAGAATGGGGTAAAGGTCAGGTGTCAGTGTTAGGGTTACCATGGACTGGGCCAGTGACTTGGCACTGCCCAGGTCTTTGTAGAGAGCTGCATTCCCAAACTTCACATCCAGAACCAAGGCACTCAGAGACTCAGCACCCTTCTTAGAGATGATAGAGCCTGGAGAGAACACACACACTATTCACATGTTCATTTCTCTACTTTGAAAGGTTGTCCAGTTTGCTGTTGTTGTTGTTGGCAGACCTGTGATGAGTGGGAGGCTGTCGACTGTAGACGTAACGTCTCTCAGAGCGTACATGACCTTGTCAGCAGGCACCAGGTTATCTGTCTGTCCTACAATGCAACAGCCAACCTCCTCCAGGATTCGATGCAGCTGAGGATGGTGCCACAATAACACATGTTAATAACTTGTAAATGAGAGAGAGAGAGAGAGAGAGGGAGAGGGAGAGGGAGAGGGAGAGGGAGAGGGAGAGGGAGAGAGAGAGAGAGAGAGAGAGAGCGAGAGCGAGAGCGAGAGAGAGAGAGAGAGAGAGGGAGAGGGAGAGGGAGAGAGAGAGAGGGAGAGGGAGAGAGGGAGAGAGAGAGAGATAGAGGGAGAGAGAGTACCTGTTGTACTGACTGATAGACATTAAAGCCAGGGATGGACTCCAGTTTGTCGAGCGTGCCGCCTGTGTGTGCCAGACCTCTGCCACTTATCATGGGTACCTATGGACACAGCTTCTGATAGTCAGACACACACACACACACACACACACACACACACACACACACACACACACACACACACACACACACACACACACACACACACACAGGTGGATCCAGGCAGGTACCTTGCAGCCGCAGGCAGCCAGAGCAGGAGCCAGCACCAGGCTGATCTTGTCCCCCACTCCACCTGTCGAGTGTTTATCCACCATTAGCCCCTCCCACTCTGCCGGCCATGACATCACTTCCCCTGACATCATCATCTCCTTCGTCAGTGCGAGTGTCTCCTCTGCTACCATTCCCTTCAGCCAGATTGCCATCAGCATGGCTCCTATACACACACACACACACACACACACACACACACGCACAGACGCAGACACGCACACACACACACACACACACACACACATCAGATCAGAATTTCAACTGTAGAGTAGAGTGCAGGTTTTGGCCTGAGCTCGACTATTGATACTCAGTCTAAAGTGTGTGGGGGTCTTCTTCTCTGCAGACCTATAATAACTTGCCTTATCTGGCATCCCACCCACTGTGACTCTGTGACCTACCTGCACGTCGCTGGATGGTGTGTGTGTGTGTGTGTGTGTGTGTGTGTGTGTGTGTGTGTGTGTGTGTGTGTGTGTGTGTGTACCAATCTGGCTCTCTTGGATGGTCTTGTCCTTGACACCCTGTACGAAGTCTCGGATCTCCCCAGCGCTCAGCTGTTCACCGTTCCGTTTCTTACGGATGTGTTCTGGGAAAGTGGCTGTGCTCTGCTCATGGTGCGCCATCCCTGCAGCTCACTGACACACAATGGACTGAAACACAGCTGACTGACACACAATGGACTGACACACAGCGGACTGACACACAGCGGACTGAAACACAGCTGACTGACACACAGCGGACTGACACACAGCTGCATGTGACAAGTAGGAAAGGAAAATACACAAGGGATTGTTTTAAATCACTAAACTATTGTGTGTGTGTGTATGTTTCAACAGAATCGGCGGAATGAATACACCCCTGATCAGCGTAAATACAGTTCACTCTCATAACTGCCACGTTGCGTTCCTTCTCTCCCTTTGCTTGTGGACTTCAATGTACAACACATGTGACCAGGCAAAAACACATTTCCAAGCCAAACCTCTACAAACAACCTACATCTTTGTTACCATATTATCTAAAATAATCTTACCTTGACTTAGAAGAGTTCTAGTGTTGTCTTGGAAAGTCTGTTTGAGCAGGGCGTTTCTGTTGGCTGAACTAGTCAGCTGAATTTACTAGATAAACGATAATGAAAGTGAAAAAAATGCTTAATCATCTCTCTCTCTTTCTCTGTCTCTCTTGCTTCTACTTCATTTTGGAAGAAATTAATTTGTTCAAAACTGTTCAACTACTGTCTTTCTCTCTCTTTGAGTCAACTACCCATATCATGGATTTCTCAATGGAAACAAAGCCATACAAATAAAGACATTGCAATTAATTGTATGAAGAGTACCTTGGTTCTCCTTTCTTTTTGATGACCAATTTATCCCTTTTACCAAAGAGCATCTTCTGTCTACCAAGTCTACTATTGTGTACCTCAGCAGAGCTTCCCTTCCTCCTCTTCTTTTCTGTGTCTATTAAGGTTTTTATTAAGAGTTTCCTACCTGTACCGGAACGCTGCTCCTGAACACTGTCATGTCTTCCAACCTTGAGAACACACACCGGTCAAATACCCCTCTCTGTCTGTCTGTATGGAAGGACTAGTGACCAATGGGTGTGAGTGGTGGAGCGGGTCAGTTAGTCATTAACTACGACAGTAGTCACAACCCATCACGAATCAGAAGGGGAAACAGTCATTTTGACCTAAATAAATCTGACCCTACCACATCCCCTCATCCTAATACCCTCACCCTTCTTCTTACCCTCACCCCTCCCCTTACCCTTACCCTCACCTGTCTTCCTCTACCTGTACCCTCACTAGTCCCAACCTAACATCTGACCTGTCTTCCCTAATGCCTTAATAGATATGGTTTCACTCAAATATGAAAGACACATAATGGAGCTTAATCAAAGCATTTCATAGGCCTATACCCATAACATCACTTACGCCACATCTCACAAACAGAATGCTACTCTGTATGTATAAAACCCACCTGTGTCACTCAAGATAACCAGAAGAGGGTGCCATTTTGAAGAATCAAGAAATCCCATTTTGAAGATTTGAATGTGTAATTTACAGACAGTCAATCACTTATCACCAATGTCAGGCATCAGTCAATGATGGCACTGTGAAACTCACTGAAACACCTCGAGGCGGCGCTCTTAGCGCTGTTCGTCTGCAGACATAACAACTGTCTTGTGAAATAAAAAGGGGTTCAAAAGTTGTTTGTATTAGTCAACGGTGGAGTCGGCTTGCAGTTTCAAAATGGTGGTTCCTTTCTTTATGTCTACATTTCCAAGTAACTGTTCAGGCTGACCAGTACAGTACACAACTATTCACACAAGGTGAGGTTGACCAGTACTGTACACAACTATTCACACAAGGTGAGGTTGACCAGTACTGTACACAACTATTCACACAAGGTGAGGTTGACCAGTACTGTACACAACTATTCATACAAGGTGAGGCTGACCAGTACTGTACACAACTATTCACACAAGGTGAGGCTGACCAGTACTGTACACAACTATTCACACAAGGTGAGGTTGACCAGTACAGTACACAACTATTCACACAAGGTGAGGTTGACCAGTACTGTACACAACTATTCACACAAGGTGAGGCTGACCAGTTAGGGCTGATCGGATCATTAAGCCATAAACAGTAAAAAACTATGGAAAACAATGGAAAAAGATTGTTCTCATTGTCAGCAGAAAACCATCTTTAATAGAAGGCCTGTGTGGCTGAAAGCGCTGAACTGAGCTTTTAGAATTTGAGCAATTCCAGTGGCGGCTGGTGGGAGGAGCTACAGGAGGACGGGCTCATTGTTATGGCTGGAATGGAATTGATGGAATGGTATCAAACACATGGAAAACACGTTTGACTCCGTTCCAATCATTCCTTTCCAGCCATTACAATGAGCCTATCCTCCTATATCTCCTCTCACCAGCCTCCACTGAGCAATTCAATGTTAGCGCCCAAAGTGTCTTCAGTCATACAGAAACACTCTGGTCCTGGTTAGCGGTGGTAGGAATGGTTTGGTCCGGAGTAGGCCGGGTGTTGGTCATCAGGGTAGGCAAGGATTTCTTCAGGGTAGGCAAGGTTTGTATGTGCGTAGGCCTGGTTTGGTTCAGGATAGGTACGGTTTTGGTCAGGGTAGTCAGGGTCATCAAGGTAGTCAGGGTTTGGTTCACAATGTTCCTCAGAGAGAATCAGTTGACTAACATTTCTCAGCTTGACTTTCTGACCAACAGTCTGGTACAGATACACAGCCACAATAAACTGGAGGACCTGTCACAAGAAAACAACCTGTTTAACATCAACAACAACAACAACAACAAACTACAAAACCTGTCGATTCAGACAAATGTGAACAGCTGAGTAGTGTGTGTGTGTGTGTGTGTCTTTGTGCATGTGGCTGTGTCTGTGTGTCTGTGTGTGTACGTGTGTACGAGTGTGTGCATGCGTCTGTGTGTTACCTGACTGATTAGCAGGCCCACTTCCATTCCCACTATTGTCAAAGTGTTCTCCTTCAACCAGTTGGTGATTATGTCTACACATCTCTGTAAACAAAACACACACACTTGAACATGTCAATACAGATGGGAGGAGTGAGAGTGCATGTGAGAGAGAGAGTGAGAGAGAGAGAGAGAGAGTGCGAGAGAGAGAGTGCGAGAGAGAGAGAGAGAGTGCGAGAGAGAGAGAGAGAGAGTGCGAGAGAGAGAGAGAGAGAGAGAGAGAGAGATAGATAGATAGATAGAGAGAGAGAGAGAGAGAGATAGATAGAGAGAGTGCGAGAGATAGAGAGAGAGAGTGAGCGAGAGAGTGCGAGAGAGTAAGAGATATATATATATATATATAGAGAGAGAGAGAGAGAGTGAGAGAGGGAGAGAGAGAGTGAGAGACAGACAGACATACAGACAGAGAGAGAGAGAGAGAGAGAGAGAGAGAGAGAGAGAGGGAGAGAGATAGAGAGAGGGGGGGAGAAGAGAGAGAGAGAGAGAGGGAGAGAGAGAGAGAGAGAGAGAGGGAGAGAGAGAGTGAGAGACAGACAGACATACAGACAGAGAGAGAGAGAGAGAGAGAGAGAGAGAGAGAGAGAGGGAGAGAGATAGAGAGAGAGAGAGAGAGAGAGAGAGATAGAGAGAGGGGGGGAGAAGAGAGTACTGAGAGAGAGAGAGAGAGAGGGCGAGAGAGGGCAAGAGAGTAAGAGATATATATATATATAGAGAGAGAGAGAGAGAGAGAGAGGGCGAGACTGTACCTGTGGATGGATCTGTGTTTCACTTCCATTTCCAAACAGCAGTGTGCTGAATCCTGAGATGGCAGGACAGTCCGTGGTGTTGAAACAGGAACAGGGATACACCTCTATCAGACTGTTGTTCTTAATGAACATGTTGCTCTGCCAGTCATTAGGACTCTGCATACCACAGCAGTGCCCCTACACACACACACACACACACACAACTGGTCAGTTCGGTCTCGCCTCATCTTCGCTTTTGATGTGGACCATGTTTCACAACTGCTGTCATACATACATAGCGCTGTACATTATCCAGAAGCTTCCAATGTCGTTGATTGTCAGGGTTTGTTCCATATTCAGTGATGATCTTATCCACTTCTATGTTCATCTTAGATGTGATCTGTCAGCGCAAAACACATGTCTGTCTGTCTGTCTGTCTGTCTGTCTCTGTGTAGAAACACAGCAGTTATCATAGTACTGTCTGTCTGTCTCTGTGTAGAAACAAAGCAGTTATCATAGTACTGTCTGTCTGTCTCTGTGTAGAAACACAGCATTTATCATAGTACTGTCTGTCTGTCTGTCTGTCTCTGTGTAGAAACACAGCATTTATCATAGTACTGTCTGTCTGTCTGTCTGTCTCTGTGTAGAAACAAAGCATTTATCATAGTACTGTCTGTCTGTCTGTCTGTCTCTGTGTAGAAACAAAGCAGTTATCATAGTACTGTCTGTCTGTCTGTATGTCTGTCTGTCTGTCTCTGTGTAGAAACAAAGCATTTATCATAGTACTGTCTGTCTGTCTCTGTGTAGAAACACAGCAGTTATCATAGTACTGTCTGTCTGTCTGTCTGTCTCTGTGTAGAAACAAAGCAGTTATCATAGTACTGTCTGTCTGTCTGTCTGTCTGTCTCTGTGTAGAAACACAGCAGTTATCATAGTACTGTCTGTCTGTCTCTGTGTAGAAACAAAGCAGTTATCATAGTACTGTCTGTCTGTCTCTGTGGAGAAACAAAGCAGTTATCATAGTACTGTCTGTCTGTCTCTGTGTAGAAACAAAGCAGTTATCATAGTACTGTCTGTCTGTCTGTCTGTCTCTGTGTAGAAACACAGCAGTTATCATAGTACTGTCTGTCTGTCTCTGTGTAGAAACAAAGCAGTTATCATAGTACTGTCTGTCTGTCTCTGTGGAGAAACAAAGCAGTTATCATAGTACTGTCTGTCTGTCTCTGTGTAGAAACAAAGCAGTTATCATAGTACTGTCTGTCTGTCTCTGTGGAGAAACAAAGCAGTTATCATAGTACTGTCTGTCTGTCTCTGTGTAGAAACAAAGCAGTTATCATAGTACTGTCTGTCTGTCTGTCTGTCTGTCTGTCTGTCTCTGTGTAGAAACACAGCAGTTATCATAGTACTGTCTGTCTGTCTCTGTGTAGAAACAAAGCAGTTATCATAGTACTGTCTGTCTGTCTCTGTGTAGAAACAAAGCAGTTATCATAGTACTGTCTGTCTGTCTGTCTGTCTCTGTGTAGAAACAAAGCAGTTATCATAGTACTGTCTGTCTGTCTGTCTGTCTGTCTGTCTCTGTGTAGAAACACAGCAGTTATCATAGTACTATGCAACAACATGTTAATACAGCCCATTTTCTCTGAGATGCTTAATGCTTGGTCCTGGACATACCTTTCCATGATTTAACAAAATGATGAAGATGACAAACAGCTGACCAAGGACGATGCAGATCAGGAAGCCCATGTACTGAGAGGAAAGACAGAGAGTTGACTAAAACCAGTTAGGTCACCACAAACACTACACTAGGAGCTTAAAGATGACGTGTGTGTGTGTGTGTGTGTGTGTGATGCGCGGGTCAGCTGTTTGTTCCAACAAGCTCTCACACCAGAATCATACGTTTGTCCAAAAACATCACATTTCAAAGGTTATACTATACAGTGGGGCAAAACAGTATTTAGTCAGCCACCAATTGTGCAAGTTCTGCCACTTAAAAAGATGAGAGAGGCCTGTAATTTTCATCATAGGTACACTTCAACTATGACAGACGAAATGAGAAGAAAAAAAATCCAGAAAATCACATTGTAGGATTTTTAATGAATTTATTTGCAAATTATGGTGGAAAATAAGTATTTGGTCAATAACAAAAGTTTATCTCAATACTTTGTTATATACCCTTTGTTGGCAATGACAGAGGTCAAACGTTTTCTGTAAGTCTTCACAAGGTTTTCACACACGGTTGGTGGTATTTTGGCCCATTCCTCCATGCAGATCTCCTCTAGAGCAGGGATGTTTTGGGGCTGTTGCTGGGCAACACGGACTTTCAACTCCCTCCAAAGATTTTCTATGGGGTTGAGATCTGGAGACTGGCTTGGTCACTCCAGGACCTTGAAATGCTTCTTACGAAGCCACTCCTTCGTTGCCCGGGCGGTGTGTTTGGGATCATTGTCATGCTGAAAGACCCAGCCACGTTTCATCTTCAATGCCCTTGCTGATGGAAGGATGCTTTCACTCAAAATCTCATGATACATGGCCCCATTCCTTCTTTTCCTTTACACGGATCAGTCGTCCTGGTCCCTTTGCAGAAAAACAGACCCAAAGCATGATGTTTCCACCCCCATGCTTCACAGTAGGTATGGTATGGTGTTCTTTGGATGCAACTCAGCATTCTTTGTCCTCCAAACACGACGAGTTGAGTTTTTACCAAAAAGTTATATTTTGGTTTCATCTGACCATATGACATTCTCCCAATCTTCTGGCTTAAGCAGGGGGACATGTCTGTCACTGCAGGATTTGAGTCCCTGGCGGCGTAGTGTTTTACTGATGGTAGGCTTTGTTACTTTGGTCCCAGCTCTCTGCAGGTCATTCACTAGGTCCCCCCGTGTGGTTCTGGGATTTTTGCTCACCGTTCTTGTGATCATTTTGACCCCACGGGGTGAGATCTTGCGTGGAGCCCCAGATCAAGGGAGATTATCAGTGGTCTTGTATGTCTTCCATGTCCTAATAATTGCTCCCACAGTTGATTTCTTCAAACCAAGCTGCTTACCTATTGCAGATTCAGTCTTCCCAGCCTGGTGCAGGTCTACAATTTTGTTTCTGGTGTCCTTTGACAGCTCTTTGGTCTTGGCCATAGTGGAGTTTGGAGTGTGACTGTTTGAGGTTGTGGACAGGTGTCTTTTATACTGATAACAAGTTCAAACAGGTGCCATTAATACAGGTAACGAGTGGAGGACAGAGGAGCCTCTTAAAGAAGAAGTTCCAGGTCTGTGAGAGCCTGTCACGGCTGATTTCCTCCTCTTCGTCTGAAGGTGTAGCAGGGATTGGACCACTACGCAGCGTAGTTCGTGCTCAACATGTTTTAATAAAAGAAGAATAAAGGTGGACACTATACAAATACAAAACAACAAACGTGGCAAAACCGAAACAGTCCTATCTGGTGCAGAGAACACAAAGACAGGAAACAACCACCCACAAAGTACCCACAGAATATGGCTGCCTAAATTTGATTCCCAATCAGAGACAACAATAGACAGCTGCCTCTAATTGAGAACTAATCTAGGCAACTATAGACATACAAATTACCTAGAAGGGAAACAGCCCCATAAACATACAAAAACCCCTAGACAAGACAAAAACACACACATACATCACCCATGTCACACCCTGACCTAACCAAAATAACAAGGAAAAACAAAGAATATTAAGGTCATGGTGTGACAAAGCCAGAAATTTTGCTTGTTTGTAGGTGACCAAATACTTATTTTCCACCATAATTTGCAAATAAATTCATTAAAAATCCTACAATGTGATTTTCTGGATTTCTTTTCTCATTTTGTTTGTCATAGTTGAAGTGTACCTATGATGAAAATTACAGGCCTCTCATCCTTTAAAGTGGGAGAACTTGCACAATTGGTGGCTGACTAAATACTTTTTTGCCCCACTGTATGGGATAAAGTGAAAATCTGAGGCCTACACCCGACCTTAATAACCTGCAAATATAGAAAATACCTTGTACAGTTCCCTTTCTTCTCTTGTACATTTATTTACTGATAGACATGAACTGCACAATAATGATACATTTATGGATTTTTTTTATGCATAGTTTTCTCTATATTCAACCCCGCCACCAACCCGCCCTTCATCCACACAATATTTAATGACCCTAAACCCACCCACCCTGGATATAACTGTGCGGACTACATGTTATGAGTCAACCCACGCATCACTAGTGTGTGTGTGTGTGTGTGTGTGTGTGTGTGTGTGTGTGTGTGTTTGTGTGTGTTTGCGTGTGTGTGTGTTTGTGTTTGTTTGTGTGTGAGATGACCGTAACATGACCACTCACCAGTAGTAGGAAGCACCTGTTCTCCAGTTGGGCTCCCATACACCCCAGGATAGTGACACCAACCACCACTAGACCAATTATGAACAGTCCCCCAGCTACAGTCTTCACCTCAACTACACACGCACGCACGCACACACACAACAAAAATGCAGGTGCGTTTTCGGAGGAACAATCACACCCTTGTCTCTCTCATAACATTTGAGTTAATATAGAAACTCTGAAATGTGACAAAAGGCAATTCTCTGTCCAGTATAACTTACCAGAGCTGAGAACAGCAATGAAATTGTCTTTGTCAAACAAGATCCACACCGCACATCCAAAGATACAGAGCCCCAGAATCTGTGTAGAGGATTCAGAATGCTGCATGTCACTTCATATGTAGTACATGAAACCCCCATGTCGAGAGGCGACATCTCTGGGTCGTTTTTAGAAGATTCAGATGAGGAATGCTAGCTGGTTAAGATTAGGGTTAGGTTGAATTCTAGATTCTTTTTTTGTTCTTACCAAGAAAACAGAGTTGAAAACTGCTGCGAAGAATTTGAGAATTTGAAACTTGTCGTCCACCTTCATGATGTCTTCCTGATATTTTATCTGTGGTTACTTCTCACTGACACGGCGACAGGCAACAGCAATGGCAGACAAACTATTTTTCTCTCACCTCCCTGTCTGCCTGACTACTGTTAAGGTAATGCTTTATTTGGTAGGTGCCATTTCCTGGTTCCATCACCTTGGGAACAGAGTCCAGCTCCTCGTTGTTCTTAATAATTAACTACTCCCACGCATGAAGGTATCACACACACACGCACGCACACACACACACACACACACACACACACACACACACACACACACACACACACACACACACACACACACACACACACACACACACACACACACACACACACACACACACACACCTATCTACCTACTTACCTTCCTGATACTTGAAGTGCTGTGGTCCTGGATCCTATGTCCTAGTAGCCTATGAGACAACATTATTGTTATGGCATGGGTTTGAATCCTGGGTCTACCATGGTAGGGATAACCTACATTTCTTGACACACAAAGTCAGCATGCTGTTTGGGCGTTTGTTACAGAACAATAAACTGATGTTTGAGAGCAGTGGAGGCTGCTGAGGGGAGGACGGCTCACACTAATGGAATGGTATCAAACACATGTAATCCTCTTCTGTTCACTGCATTATTATATTATTATTATGAGCCGTCCTCCCCTCAGCAGCCTCCACTGTTTGAGAGACACAATTACAGTTTTTTACAATCCCTTTGGCACTAATTTCGGAACCTTGTGGTCATTTTTCAAAACTCTAGACACAAAACTCAAAACGGTCATCACTTGTAACACAGGCTGTCCAATGTTCAAAACATTGCATTGTGCATTCATATCTTTAAAGAAACCTTGCACTTGCAGAATCATTGGTTCAAATAACTCATTTATCATGAAATACCATAGGAACATTCATTTAGATCGCCCACACACAAGATACGGATAGTTTCAATGTGTAGTTGTTCGTACAATCATTAAATATTGTAGTACAAAATATGTGATACATGTTTCATTATGGTCCTACACGTAAATACATCACTGTAAAAGGACTAGTAGAGAGAATACTACAGACACAGTGGAATCATTGGACACAATATGACATGTATTGATGAAATACAATAAAATCAGTCAGGTTTCTTTGAATCAAAGCAAAAATAATTAGCTACAAAAAAAAGAAAAAAACTACAGTAAAACATCACTGCAGTGTTCCTCACCTGGCTTACTGTAAAACATCACTGCAGTGTTCCTCACCGGGCTTACTGTAAAACATCACTGCAGTGTTCCTCACCGGGCTTACTGTAAAACATCACTGCAGTGTTCCTCACCTGGCTTACTGTAAAACATCGCTGCAGTGTTCCTCACCGGGCTTACTGTAAAACATCACTGCAGTGTTCCTCACCTGGCTTACTGTAAAACATCACTGCAGTGTTCCTCACCTGGCTTACTGTAAAACATCACTGCAGTGTTCCTCACCTGGCTTACTGTAAAACAACAACTGCAGTGTTCCTCACCTGGCTTACTGTAAAACATCACTGCAGTGTTCCTCACCTGGCTTACTGTAAAACATCACTGCAGTGTTCCTCACCTGGCTTACTGTAAAACATCACTGCAGTGTTCCTCACCTGGCTTACTGTAAAACATCACTGCAGTGTTCCTCACCTGGCTTACTGTAAAACATCACTGCAGTGTTCCTCACCTGGCTTACTGTAAAACATCACTGCAGTGTTCCTCACCGGGCTTACTGTAAAACATCACTGCAGTGTTCCTCACCTGGCTTACTGTAAAACATCACTGCAGTGTTCCTCACCTGGCTTACTGTAAAACATCACTGCAGTGTTCCTCACCTGGCTTACTGTAAAACATCACTGCAGTGTTCCTCACCTGGCTTACTGTAAAACATCACTGCAGTGTTCCTCACCTGGCTTACTGTAAAACATCACTGCAGTGTTCCTCACCGGGCTTACTGTAAAACATCACTGCAGTGTTCCTCACCTGGCTTACTGTAAAACATCACTGCAGTGTTCCTCACCGGGCTTACTGTAAAACATCACTGCAGTGTTCCTCACCGGGCTTACTGTAAAACATCACTGCAGTGTTCCTCACCAGGCTTACTGTAAAACATCACTGCAGTGTTCCTCACCGGGCTTACTGTAAAACATCACTGCAGTGTTCCTCACCGGGCTTACTGTAAAACATCACTGCAGTGTTCCTCACCTGGCTTACTGTAAAACATCACTGCAGTGTTCCTCACCTGGCTTACTGTAAAACATCACTACAGTGTTCCTCACCTGGCTTACTGTAAAACATCACTGCAGTGTTCCTCACCTGGCTTACTGTAAAACATCACTGCAGTGTTCCTCACCTGGCTTACTGTAAAACATCACTGCAGTGTTCCTCACCTGGCTTACTGTAAAACAACAACTGCAGTGTTCCTCACCTGGCTTACTGTAAAACAACACTGCAGTGTTCCTCACCTGGCTTACTGTAAAACATCACTGCAGTGTTCCTCACCGGGCTTACTGTAAAACATCACTGCAGTGTTCCTCACCGGGCTTACTGTAAAACATCACTGCAGTGTTCCTCACCGGGCTTACTGTAAAACATCACTGCAGTGTTCCTCACCGGGCTTACTGTAAAACATCACTGCAGTGTTCCTCACCGGGCTTACTGTAAAACATCACTGCAGTGTTCCTCACCTGGCTTACTGTAAAACATCAACTGCAGTGTTCCTCACCTGGCTTACTGTAAAAAGCTAAACAAAGGATTGACTACTGTACTTCTAAATTTCCCTCAACCTTGTCTTGTGGATTTGGCCATAGGTTCTCATGCACATCACAATGGATGTTTTCATTAGCCAAACCTCTTGGGAAGAATCTTCGGGCAGGGCAAATCCAGGCCTGACACTGGTCTGCAGTGATGTCATTGCATGGTGAATCCAGGCCTGACACTGGTCTGCAGTGATGTCATTGCATGGTGAATCCAGGCCTGACACTGGTCTGCTGTGATGTCATTGCATGGTGAATCCAGGCCTGACACTGGTCTGCCGTGATGTCATTGCATGCGTCATCCATGGCCTGGAGAAGGGTGGCCTGTTCGTGAGGGCGCCTTTCATATACCTCCATGTGGAGAAAAATTCCTCAATCGGGTTTTTAGGAAAGGAGAGTATGGGGGTAAGTACAGGGTGGTAAATTGTGGATGGGCCTGAAACCATGCTTGCACCATTTGAGCATGGTGGAACCTGACATTATCCCACACAATGACATAGGTCTACAGCTCTACAGACCTGATTTAGCCCATCAAGGAAGGTTACATTCGAACAGCGAATCATGTGGCTGCCTGCAACTCAATATATAGAGTATATAGAGTAGAGAGCTTTAGTTGTTGTTCGACCAAACATTAGAATGGGAAACATGCGTAATCTAAGCAACTTTGACCGTGGTATGATTGTTGATGCCACACATGGTGATTCCAGCATCTCAGAAACAGCTGCCTTCCTGGGATTTTTACACACTACAGTCTCTAGAGTTTACAGAGAATGGTGTGATAAACAAAACACATTCAGTGAGCGGCAGTTCTGTGGTCAAAAACACCTTGTTAATGAGAGAGGTCAGAGGAGAATGTCCAGACTCATTCCAGCTAACAGAAAGGCCACAAATGCTCAAATAACAGCTGTTTAAAACAGTGGTGTGCAGAAGGGCATCTCTTAACATACAACACCGTGAATAATTCAGGCTGTTGTGGAGGCAAAAGGGGGTCCTACCCAGTACTAGATAGGTGTACCTAATAAAGTGGCTGGTGAGTGTACAGTAATGTTAAATCTGAAAACATGGTCTGGAAAAGTGGTACATGGGACCATAGAGACAGTGTCTGATAAAGAATGATGATGAAATATTACATCCATAGATAATGTAGTCCAATTAGTTCATGTTCCACGGTAATTGGTGTCAATGGATCTCATTATCCCGAAACTTTCATGATCTAAACATGGAATATTGTTTGTCAGTTTCCATAAAACTATGCATTAAGAGTAACGCAACAGTTACTCATCATTTTGAGCAGTTGTATCAATCTGATAGTTAGATCATTGTAATGAAATGAATAGACAGTCATCTCAGATGTAATGTGTGAATAGACAGTCATCTCAGATGTAATGTGTGAATAGACAGTCATCTCAGATGTAATGTGTGAATAGACAGTCATCTCAGATGTAATGTGTGAATAGACAGTCATCTCAGATGTAATGTGTGAATAGACAGTCATCTCAGATGTAATGTGTGAATAGACAGTCATCTCAGATGTAATGTGTGAATAGACAGTCATCTCAGATGTAATGTGTGAATAGACAGTCATCTCAGATGTAATGTGTGAATAGACAGTCATCTCAGATGTAATGTGTGAATAGACAGTCATCTCAGATGTAATGTGTGAATAGACAGTCATCTCAGATGTAATGTGTGAATAGACAGTCATCTCAGATGTAATGTGTGAATAGACAGTCATCTCAGATGTAATGTGTGAATAGACAGTCATCTCAGATGTAATGTGTGAATAGACAGTCATCTCAGATGTAATGTGTGAATAGACAGTCATCTCAGATGTAATGTGTGAATAGACAGTCATCTCAGATGTAATGTGTGAATAGACAGTCATTTCAGATGTAATGTGTGAATAGACAGTCATCTCAGATGTAATGTGTGAATAGACAGTCATCTCAGATGTAATGTGTGAATAGACAGTCATCTCAGATGTAATGTGTGAATAGACAGTCATCTCAGATGTAATGTGTGAATAGACAGTCATCTCAGATGTAATGTGTGAATAGACAGTCATCTCAGATGTAATGTGTGAATAGACAGTCATCTCAGATGTAATGTGTGAATAGACAGTCATCTCAGATGTAATGTGTGAATAGACAGTCATCTCAGATGTAATGTGTGAATAGACAGTCATCTCAGATGTAATGTGTGAATAGACAGTCATCTCAGATGTAATGTGTGAATAGACAGTCATCTCAGATGTAATGTGTGAATAGACAGTCATCTCAGATGTAATGTGTGAATAGACAGTCATCTCAGATGTAATGTGTGAATAGACAGTCATCTCAGATGTAATGTGTGAATAGACAGTCATCTCAGATGTAATGTGTGAATAGACAGTCATCTCAGATGTAATGTGTGAATAGACAGTCATTTCAGATGTAATGTGTGAATTGCATTTTGAAATGGTAATACTTTGATGTTAAGTTGTGTCATTTTGAACAGGTCATTTTAGTTCAATGAACAAATGATCTTAGCTTTATGTGTATTGTATCCAAGCAATTGGAAAAAAGTGTTAGAGTTTTGAAAAGTTTGCATTTTGACATTGGTTGTGTTTTGTGTATAGAGTTTTGGAAAATGACATCAAGGTTCCGAAATTAGTGCTAAAGTGATTGTAAATAACTGTAACATCTAAATGCAGAATGGCAGTTCCACCGCCAAGCGCAAGAGGGCAGTGTCATTTGGACACTGAGCCACAACTTACGTGCCGCAGCCATAGAGTAGAGGAAGACCGAAAGACTTCCGCGTACAGACGTTTAATGTATTTTCAGGTGAAATATGCCCCGTTACTGTGCTGTAAAACTTTGCAAAAATCGTGGAGGAACACCCTCTAAAGAAAACAAGAGAATAAGCTTTTACCCGTACGGTATCTATTATTTTCCCATCACGTTTCTATGTGCAGATACAGTCCTACTCCTAGCTAGCTTAACGAGCATGCTCATATTGGTTGCTGGCTAGCGTTGTGTATCCAGCAGTGCCCTCAGAACAAATAGTTAGCTGTCATAGAAAAACACAAAGCCTCCTTTGTTTACGTTTGTGTTTAACAATTGACGAATGACTGGTGCTGCATTTGTTGTTATTGTGTTTCTTGGTCTTCAGCCTAGGCTGAAACACTAGTAACGTTACAGAAGCAATGCTTTGTATGTAATCTTGATCATTTGGATGGGGCTGACAAATTGAATTAGGGCATGTCAACAAATGTAGCTGTCTTAACAACATGTTTGTATTGTCTCCTCACACAGGTTCCCTTTGCAAGATGAGGTCAGGCTGCAGATATGGGTAGACAACATGAAGCGAGAGGAGTGGACCCCCAGCAGACACCAGTACCTGTGTAGTGAACATTTCACTGAGGACTGCTTTGACCTGCGATGGGGGATCCGGTACCTGAAACACACGGCCTTCCCTACCATCTTCCCTCACACACACGATGTAAGTAGACAGACACCCCTTCTGTGACACCCAACACAATTAGCAGAAGTCTTAATGCACATTTCCAGAATAGTGACAGCTATTAGAGTTTCACATTAGTTTGATCATGCATTTTACGCTGATCGTCATTGCAGTGTACAAAGCATTGTGTGGGGATATTTTCTTTGGGATTCATCGGGGCTGGGGTCAATTCAATGTGAAGCCAGTCGATTCAGGAATTTATTTTAATTTAAAATTCAACAATGGAAAAAAAAGTTTTGAAATTAATAGCTTCTACTCCTCAGTTTACTGAGAAGTCGTTGAAAATAGATGCTGTTTTTTCACATTTGGAATTGTTTTTTAAGTTGACTGCCTTGATTTTGAATAGTTTTTTAAGTTGACTGCCTTTATTTTGAATAGTTTTTTAAGTTGACTGCCTTGATTTTGAATAGTTTTTTAAGTTGACTGCCTTGATTTTGAATAGTTTTTTAAGTTGACTGCCTTGATTTTGAATAGTTTTTTAAGTTGACTGCCTTGATTTTGAATAGTTTTTTAAGTTGACTGCCTTGATTTTGAATAGTTTTTTAAGTTGACTGCCTTGATTTTGAATAGTTTTTTAAGTTGACTGCCTTGATTTTGAATAGTTTTTTAAGTTGACTGCCTTGATTTTAAATAGTTTTTTAAGTTGACTGCCTTGATTTTGAATAGTTTTTTAAGTTGACTGCCTTGATTTTGAATAGTTTTTTAAGTTGACTGCCTTGATTTTGAATAGTTTTTTAAGTTGACTGCCTTGATTTTGAATTGTTTTTTAAGTTGACTGCCTTGATTTTGAATAGTTTTTTAAGTTGACTGCCTTGATTTTGAATTGTTTTTTAAGTTGACTGCCTTGATTTTGAATTGAACCATCCCTGGAATTGATTAAAGTGCAACATCACATTGTATCGGTCGTACAACATATTTTACAGTGAAACGCTTTCATTTCTAGATCCAACAATGCAGTTCACCTAATAATACAAAATAACACACAAATCCCCCCAAATAAAAATACATCAATTACAGCACTATACACGGCTATATTATGACAGCATGATTTCTGTTTGTGTTTAATCATCAGTCTTTCCCCCCAGGACGAAGATAAAACCGTTTCCACCAGTAAGAACACCACCAAGCCCAAAACCAGGATATGCAACGCCAACATTGAACTCATCCGCTCCCCCTCCCCTCCTGGCAAGAATACACCTCTGATTCTGAAAAGGACAGTCAGAGTGGAACCAGTCATGGTGAGTGTCACTCCTGTCCCTAACCCTGAGGATGCCAGTGAATCTACGGTCACTACACTGTTATATGAAAGACCACTTGTTTCAGACACAGAGGCCTCTACTCCTAGTGAAATGGTCCTGGGGGAGGTGATGCTCTCAGAGACCCAGGCTGCAGTGTGTGAGGTGAACAGAGAACTATCTGGAGACAGTGGTGGGATACTGACAGCCTCATGCTTGAACCTGTCTGGTGAGACACAGACACTGCAGCAGCTGGATACACTGGACTCCACTGTGACTGTGCTCTGCTGTGAATCCGTCGTCCCTGTCGGTCGTTTCTCTGAATGTGAAGCCACGGTGGACGCCCTCCACGTGGCCCTCGGTCAGACGTTTAGGATCTTCCCTCTGGAGCTGCGGAGGGAGGAGTGGGTGGGAGACCGGGAGGAGGGCCCCGAGGAGGGGGGACACATCTCTGTGTACGAGCACTCCTACTCCAAACAGGACACGGACCAGGAACAGCTGTGGAGGAAGACAGCCAGCCTCCACACCAAGATCATGGAGCTGGATAGGAGAGAGGAAAGTACCATGGCTAAAATACGATCGCTTGAGAGCGAGATGGCACATCTGAAGAAGAGCAACGTTGTTTTAAAAGAAAAGCAGAAATTACTAGAGGACTATATTACTTCTGCGTTGCTCTGATGTCTTAACCTTAGTGCTCTGTTTCCATTAACAACGGTCTTTCTAATGAGATGTATTTTGTCTAGTTATTACAGGGTTATTACAGGGTTATTACAGGGTTATTACAGTCTCAATCACTTGTACTTATTTATTATCTGTTTACATGTTTCACCAGAGTTATATTACTTACTAGTAGTGAAGCCCTTCTCAAAGAGCGTTGGCCAAGGCTACAATCTGTTCTACAGCACGTTCTAGCTCTTCCGTTTGTCTCCGCTAGGTGGCACTGTGTCTTTAGGACAGGCCCTGGCACGATGCACTACTGTTTCATGTTTCGACATCACTGACTGACATATTGTCAATATTAGTGGTGTAATTTGGAGCGTTTTAAGGGACGTGATATTCCCTATTCTTGTGCTACAGATGGCTGCTTGTTTTATTCAATGGTATAGTATTCGTATATCATATCAAATCTACTGTGCGGTCATACGGATCCTTACTGGTTATTAATGTATAAAAAGGTGTTTTTCACTAATGTTTTATGTTTATTTGGATAATAACAAGCAGCCTGCGGTACGTAAGTATCCGAGTGACTGAGACGACTACACCGTTTTAGGTGCATCTTCTTGGTTCTAATTAAATGGTTGAATAGGAAAATGTGCAATGCTTGCTCACTATTCAAAATATATTTTTTATCCAAGCAACTATTAAAAGCTTGACGTTTCGGGTCTTCGGCAATTTCCTTAAATAGACAGGTTCTGATAAATGAACCGGTTCTGGTGAAGACCATTGAAGGCCGAAACGTCAAGCTTTTAATACTTTCTCAAATAAAATCATATATTTGAATGTTAAACAAGCTTTGCACCTTTTTGATGATGTAACTGGTTGCTCCTTGACTCCCATTGGTTGGGCGTCCTCTACTTCTTTCCATAAAGAAATTAAATGGTCAACTGATTTCTCATCACTGAAAATGCAACACTGCGGTCCTCTTTCTTGATGGAAATGGCTTACATTACCTGCAACCCTTTTATCAATGCAATGACATCACACGTGTCATGATGAAGCTGATGGTGCTTTCAAGACAACTGGGGGGGGTCAAATCATGACGTCAGTGAGCTTCATGTTGGAGCTTTATGCAGCTGGGGGGGGTCTAGCTCCGACTCTTTCTGGAGCTCCGACCTTCCTACCTGTGGATCGCTGACATTATGATTTGACCTTATATTTTATGGAGTTCCCGGGCTTCAGAGGCCTGAGTTCCCGAGCTTCAGAGGTCTGAGTTCCCGGGCTTCAGAGGCCTGAGTTCCCGGGCTTAAGAGGCCTGAGTTCCCGGGCTTCAGAGGCCTGAGTTCCCGGGCTTCAGAGGTCTGAGTTCCCGAGCTTCAGAGGCCTGAGTTCCCGGGCTTCAGAGGCCTGAGTTCCCGTGCTTCAGAGGCCTGAGTTCCCGGTGCTTCAGAGGCCTGAGTTCCCGGGCTTCAGAGGCCTGAGTTCCCGGGCTTCAGAGGTCTGAGTTCCCGGGCTTCAGAGGCCTGAGTTCCCGAGCTTCAGAGGCCTGAGTTCCCGGGCTTCAGAGGCCTGAGTTCCCGGGCTTCAGAGGCCTGAGTTCCCGGGCTTCAGAGGCCTGAGTTCCCGACTTGGAATTCCGAGTTGAACGACCGTTCAAAACTATTTTTCCCAGAGCTCGGAGCTCGTTTTAATCCAAATTCACAGATGTTTTGAACGCACTGAAGTCTGAGATTTCCGAGTTCACAGTTGTTATGAACGTGGCGTAACCTCAAACCAGAACTGACCGTTTCATTTCACTTGTAGTGAAACATAATGTGAGCAACCACTAGCATTCCAAAAGGAGCAACAGTAGAGAGATATAGCAGATACATAAAGCAGAATAGAATAGAAGGGCTGCTTGTAGGAAGGGCTGCTTGTAGGAAGGGCTGCTTGTTGGAAGGGCTGCTTGTAGGAAGGGCTGCTTGTAGCAAGGGCTGCTTGTAGGAAGGGCTGCTTGTAGCAAGGGCTGCTTGTAGGAAGGGCTGCTTGTAGGAAGGGCTGCTTGTAGCAAGGGCTGCCTGTAGGAAGGACTGCTTGTAGCAAGGGCTGCCTGTAGGAAGGGCTGCCTGTAGGAAGGGCTGCTTGTAGGAAGGGCTGCTTGTAGACTATTGTGAGATGAAGGGAGCTCTAATCACAGTGGAGACGACACGCTGTAATTTGGACCTGAGATCTATAAGAGAAACGTCACACGCCTCACAGAGCCACTCTGAAGACACACGACATTGTCACTTTCCCAGTTTATTGATCTCGGGTAAAAAGAACAGCATGTACACTGAGATGACTGATTGATTACTAGTCTGCAATGCTACAAAGTCAACTTCACAGCAATGTTATTGATATCCGAGAAGAACTTTTGAGCAGTAATGAAGAAGCTTGGGACTTCACTGACGATTTAAAATCATATAGGTTGACTTCGATAATGTAAAGATTGGCCTATAGGTCCTGTCTTTGGCTCTAGATGATTGGCCCACGCCCTTGTTCTGTCTCTGTCCAATAGAATGTAGCAGCAGCACAAATACAAGGACACAACAACCAATCATGTCGGTGATAGGAAAACAACATTTATTCAATTCCAGATGTTAATTGCTGTGCTTGTGTGTTTCAATGCAGTACCTTTGTGTTCGCAACACATCTAATGAACTTTATATTACATTAGAACATGGCCCTCAAAATGCTCTCAGCTCTGTCTGTTGCCAAGTGATAGTCTCATCCTGTTTGTATCCTAGATCCTATGCAGAATGCAACCTGCCATCGGGCAGGCGTAATGTCTGCACTGCACCAACCCAGCGGGGTATTTCAGACAGCAGGATTGTTAACTTAGCCAGCTAACTTTGATTAGCAGCCACATGTAACTGTTGATGTTCTGGTTGATTAAGAAAGCTATTTTTTTTATTGGTTGTTTTTATTGGAAATATTGTTTTTATTGGAAACTTCAGAACTGTGAAGTTATTTCAGGCCGTTTTGGACAGTTAGCTGCTAACTCATTGATCCATGTTTTTGGAGCAGCAGCCGATTCACAGGGTTTGTGTGGATACAGGGAGAACTCCAGGTATGGTTGAACTGAACATCTAAGCACTGACTTTTTGCCCTAGAAAAGCACTTACTTTAATTGTAGCCGTAGTCATAACAAAAGACAAGTGGTTGTTAGGTTTTATCAATGATAATTATATGCTGATGCATTCGTCATAACTGACCTTTCTAAAGGCTATCATTAGATGCCAAATGTTCACTTAGTCTCCCGGTGACATCGCTGCACGACTACGTCAACATTCGTTAGGATTCACCCCTGCATCTTTCTGCCTCCATCCCCTGAGAGAAACGCCTTCCATCCCTGGGACCCGAGGCCTGGTCTGCTTCCCAAAGGGGCTGTGTAACACACTACTCTGGCCCATTTGGAACACGCTCTCTGACTGCACTTGCCTGAACGACTCGTGTGAATAAATGAGGTGTTTAGCATTATTCCAACGCATCAGTCAAGACTCTAAACAAACAGACTTAATGGGGGCCATTGTTTGTTCTGCACTTAGAGTCTAATTTCATTTCAGAGTGAGAAGTCTTTTGATGGTGTTGTTGTTTGTGAAAGGCTAATGCTAAATGAAGCATCCATCCACTGTGTTACGTCCATTCAAACATAGAGCATACTTCTAGTAGTTGAAGGCAAGCTACTAATCACCTCGAGTCTAAAGTATAAACATGTATTATGCCTGGTGTTGTCAGAACAGGTCAGTCGTTTTTTGATTTTCATTTGAGAAAAATGACTCCAGAAAGAGAAAAAAAAGTGTTTTCTGGACGTATTTACACGATCATTATTGGTTCAATTGAGTCATGGCGCTGTTCCACGTGTTTCATGCACATCAGTAACCTGCCGCAGCGGGCGTTTCTCTCTGGTCCTGATGAGAAGAATGTACTGTCGGGGGAGGTTCTCTTCTGCACTGTTGAACCAATCCAATAAATGTGGATTAGGTGTTAAAATGGAGTGTCGCCTTGTTGACGTCCTAAAGCGGAAGTCGGTTCACAGACTCTTCCTATTTCCCCTGAAAACCAGATGCATCCGGTTGTTACCGACCCGCCGAGGGTGGAGGAGATGAGACACGAAGACATCCAATTCATTCACCATGGGTATGTCCCAAATGGCACCCTATTCCCTTTATAGTGCACTACTTATGACCATAACCCTATGTGGGGAATAGGGAGCCATTTGGGATGCCCACATGAAGACATCCAATCTATCTCTGAGACTGTGCTTTTAATGTATGTGAAGGGATTAGATGGACATACCAGGGCATTCTTTAACGATCACTCAAGCTTCATGTTAAGCCTGACTGTTGGTCTCTCCTGGAGATGGAGGATGACATGTCTGATCACAGCTGTTGATCTCTCCTGGAGATGGAAGATGACATGTCTGATCACAGAGCTGTTGGTCTCTCCTGGAGATAGAGGATGACATGTCTGATCACAGAGCTGTTGATCTCTCTTGGAGATGGAGGAGGACATGTCTGATCACAGCTGTTGGTCTCTCCTGGAGATGGAGGATGACATGTCTGATCACAGCTGTTGATCTCTCCTGGAGATGGAGGATGACATGTCTGATCACAGCTGTTGGTCTCTCCTGGAGATGGAAGATGACATGTCTGATCACAGAGCTGTTGGTCTCTCCTGGAGATGAAGGATGACATGTCTGATCAAAGAGCTGTTGATCTCTCTTGGAGATGGAGGAGGACATGTCTGATCACAGCTGTTGGTCTCTCCTGGAGATGGAGGATGACATGTCTGATCACAGCTGTTGATCTCTCCTGGAGATAGAGGATGACATGTCTGATCACAGAGGGACTAAAGAAGGGTCTGAGGACCACTACAGTCTCTCTCTCTCTTTCTGTCTCTCTCTCTCTGTCTCTCTCTCTCTCTGTCTCTCTCTGTCTCTCTCGCTCGCTCACAAGCACACTTAGAACCACTACAGTGTCAATGGGGAGGAGTGGCCATCACCACTCCCAAGACATACTAATATAGCTTAGCCTACAATTGCCATGGAGACACAAAAGCCCCACAGTAACCACTCTGAACCATAGAAGCCAATGAAGAGTCCAAATTGAGTGTTTGTTTGCAGTACAAGACGAGCCAAGTAAACAAACCTGTGGTTGCTGACAGGTGTTCCCGTCATTGTTCATTAGAAATCATCTGTAATTGGGACTGATTGGCTGGGAGAGAAGTCTCTTAATTGATTTTGTATTGAATGCTCAGTCGGTGTCCATCAAGGCTAATTGAGGCTTGTTCATCAAGTAAATGAACAACATGTTCTTCAGTTAATTCTATAAAGGCAGGTGAGTGACAGGCGAGGTAATCTAACTTCAGTTAATTCTATAAAGGCAGGTGAGTGACAGGTGAGGTAATCTAACTTAAGTTAATTCTATAAAGGCAGGTGAGGTAATATAACTTCAGTTAATTCTATAAAGGCAGGTGAGTGACAGGCGCGGTAATCTAACTTCAGTTAATTCTATAAAGGCAGGTGAGATAATCTAACTTCAGTTAATTCTATAAAGGCAGGTGAGTGACAGGTGTGGTAATCTAACTTCAGTTAATTCTATAAAGGCAGGTGAGTGACAGGTGTGGTAATCTAACTTCAGTTAATTCTATAAAGGCAGGTGAGTGACAGGTGTGGTAATCTAACTTCAGTTAATTCTATAAAGGCAGGTGAGTGACAGGTGTGGTAATCTAACTTCAGTTAATTCTATAAAGGCAGGTGAGTGACA
The DNA here is from genome assembly GCF_013265735.2 of Oncorhynchus mykiss. Classification (NCBI taxonomy): domain Eukaryota; kingdom Metazoa; phylum Chordata; class Actinopteri; order Salmoniformes; family Salmonidae; genus Oncorhynchus; species Oncorhynchus mykiss. The sequence goes on from NC_048585.1 coordinate 11,419,088, forward strand.
GGTGAGGTAATCTAACTTCAGTTAATTCTATAAAGGCAGGTGAGGTAATCTAACTTCAGTTAATTCTATAAAGGCAGGTGAGGTAATCTAACTTCAGTTAATTCTATAAAGGCAGGTGAGGTAATATAACTTCAGTTAATTCTATAAAGGCAGGTGAGTGACAGGCGCGGTAATATACCTTCAGTTAATTCTATAAAGGCAGGTGAGTGACAGGCGCGGTAATCTAACTGTAACCTGTAGAAGAAACCCTACAGTACAGCACATACAGTAACATGTAGGAGCCATGTCTTAGGAACAGTGGGTCTTTATAAACTATATTAAAGCAGCACCCCACCACTGTTTTGGTAAAAAGCTGAGGGAGAACTATATGTTTAACCATGTTTTGAGGCTATACACTGTTTACAATTGCATTGTTTACAAATATTGGAGTAAAACAAGTTTTTCGATTGGGTTCTGATAGAGTACGACAGTTAAACTAAACTCATAGGTCATTCCTAAGTAATATTCTTTAAGAATCGATGGGTAGATAGAATTCATTTCAAAGCCCAAAGATGGATGTAGGAAACGCAGCCTGCCCCCTTAAAGACAAAGTACAGTCATTATGTGAATGCAGGTAGTGGTTATGAAACCCGTTGGACAAGCCATACTACATATCCTATATTGGCATGAGGGGGTGTGGTATATGACCAATACACCACGGCTAAGGGCTGTTCTGAAGCGCAACGCAACACAGAGTGCCTGGACACAGCCCTTAGCCGTGGTATATTGGCCATATACCACACCCCCTCATGCCAATATACCACAGCTAAGGGCTGTTCTGAAGCGCAACGCAACACAGAGTGTCTGGACACAGCCCTTAGCCGTGGTATATTGGCCATGTACCACACCCCCTCATGCCAATATACCACAGCTAAGGGCTGTTCTGAAGCGCAACGCAACACAGAGTGCCTGAACACAGCCCTTAGCCGTGGTATATTGGCCATGTACCACACCCCCTCATGCCAATATACCACGGCTAAGGGCTGTTCTGAAGCGCAACGCAACACAGAGTGCCTGAACACAGCCCTTAGCCGTGGTATATTGGCCATGTACCACACCCCCTCATGCCAATATACCACAGCTAAGGGCTGTTCTGAAGCTCAACGCAACACAGAGTGCCTGGACACAGCCCTTAGCCGTGGTATATTGGCCATATACCACACCCTTGCTGAAGTATGATGATAGCTTTCAAAGTGAACATGAAAGGCATTTCTCTTCCTCACAGGCAATTTGTAATCAAGTCCTTTGTTCTATTGTCTGCATGTTTACAAGATGGATAAACGTTTGGGAAGAGAATAGATCGTCTTGTGTTTGTCATTTCATGGTCTGTTATTCAGGCAGTCTGAAATTCACAGTAAGTGACCATGAAAAAAACCACATCCAGGAGCAATCATAACAACATTGTTATAAAGGAGTTATTGTCAACTCATAAGATTAGTTATAAGGCATTTGTTAATGGTTGATTAATGGTTTGACTCACCATTTATATACATTTTTATCTATGTATTTATATACAGTAGTAGTTTATATACAGTAGCAATCAAAAGACTACCTCATGAAGCTGGTTGAGAGAATGCCAAGAGTGTGCAGAGCTGTCATCAAGGCAAAGGGTGGCTACTTTGAAGAATCTCAAATATAAAATATATTTTGATTTGTTTAACACTATTCTGGTTACTACATATGTGTTATTTTATAGTTCTGATGTCTTCACTATTATTCTCCAATGTAGAAAATAGTAAAAATAAAGAAAAACCCTTGAATGAGTAGGTGTGTCCAGACTTTAGACTGGTCCTCTATGTTACTGTGTTTAGTTAGCCAAGACTCAACTTGAAGTTCAGTCTGCCTTCAAATCATAACTGTCCAATATGTTTTCACCTCAGGGACGGATGAGGGTTTTGACTTGAAAAACGTATGTCAATCCGTGAATAGAAGGTGTTGCTTGTACTCCTAATTATCCCATTATCCAAGCCACAAAACTGAGAAGATTTAAATAATGCTCGTTTTTCATTAAACTGCATTTTTCGTCAGCATGCTAGGCTAGGTAATGCTAAAGCAACTCATTGGATTCACAACATTAGATTAGGGGCTGCAAAATAGCTTATTAATAATTAGTAAATAGTTTATAAGGATTTAAATTAATCATCAACTGAGGTATTAGTAAGTAAATGTTCTCACATTTATAAATGTACTCATTAACAATGAATAAATATACCATTCATGACATACTGTATATAAATACATTTATAAATATGTAAATATATGCTGAGTCAAACCATTAATCAACCATTAACAAATACATGATCAATAATCTTATGTTGACAATAACTTAGGTTGACAAATAAGTACATTAGTTGTAGATGATTCATAATTGACTAGTTATTAACATACTATGATGAAACAATTTATGAATGATCTCATAAATCGTTAATAAATGATTTAAAATAACGTTTATAAATGCGTAAATGACTATTTAGAGATTTCTTAATGACATTTACAAATGTAGGAATAATGATGAATAAGTGCTAAGTCATCTCTTTACAAACTGTTTCTATATTGTTTATTAAGGGACCTTAACATAAAGTGTTACCAAACTGTCAATAGCATGCATGCAGGGTTGGGTGGGTTACATTCTAAATGTAATCCGTTACAGTTATTAGTTGTCTGTCCAACATTGTAATCAGTAATGTAACTTTGGATTGCCCAAACTCAGTAATGTCATCTGATTATTTTCCCTTTAAGAGGCATTAGAAGAAGACAAAATGGATCCATCAAATGTGTGTCATCATAGTAGTCTCTGATTGGTGGTCATCATTTGGTGTGTCATCATAGTGCTCTCTGATTGGTGGTCATCATTTGGTGTGTCATCATAGTGCTCTCTGATTGGTGGTCATCATTTGGTGTGTCATCATAGTGCTCTCTGATTGGTGGTCATCATTTGGTGTGTCATCATAGTGCTCTCTGATTGGTGGTCATCATTTGGTGTGTCATCATAGTGCTCTCTGATTGGTAGTCAGACTTGCACAGGTGAAACAAACTTTAACTTGCGTATTTTTACAATTGAATGTCATTGAGGAAACATAAAGGTGTCATAATGTATTTTTTCCTGCAAACATCCTTTTTGAATTTAAAAGTAATGGAAGACGTAACCATCTAGTATTTCAACAGCATCTGTAATCTGATTACAATATTATTGCCGGTAAGGTAACTGATGGTTATCAGATTACATGTAATCAGATACTCCCCAACCCTGCCTGCATGTGTCATACCATTTTGTTTGAAGCTAGAAGGGAGAGAGCACAAGCATATGTCAGTCATTGGAGTTATTCCTTTGACAGTGTGCTTTCCCAGAAACCCCTGAATTATTTAACTTCCCTGTGGAACTTTTTATTTCACCTTTATTTAACCAGGAAAAGCCATTTGAGACACAGAGTCTCACGGGAGGCCTGGTCGAGAAGGCAGAGGCAATCAACACAACAGTAGAGTAGTGTTCAACAGGAAACATTTACACTCCTCCTGAGCAGAGTAATGTTCAACATGAAACACAGTCAGCACAACCACATGACCCCACCTACAGGAAACACAGTCAGCACAACCACATGACCCCACCTACAGGAAACATTTACACTCCTCCTGAGCAGAGTAATGTTCAACATGAAACACAGTCAGCACAACCACATGACCCCACCTACAGGAAACATTTACACTCCTCCTGAGCAGAGTAATGTTCAACATGAAACACAGTCAGCACAACCACATGACCCCACCTACAGGAAACACAGTCAGCACAACCACATGACCCCACCTACAGGAAACACAGTCAGCACAAACACATGACCCCACCTACAGGAAACACAGTCAGCACAACCACATGACCCCACCTACAGGAAACACAGTCAGCACAACCACATGGCCCCACCTACAGGAAACACAGTCAGCACAACCACATGACCCCACCTACAGGAAACACAGTCAGCACAACCACATGACCACACCTACAGGAAACACAGTCAGCACAACCACATGACCCCACCTACAGGAAACACAGTCAGCACAACCACATGGCCCCACCTACAGGAAACACAGTCAGCACAACCACATGACCCCACCTACAGGAAACACAGTCAGCACAACCACATGACCCCACCTACAGGAAACATTTACACTCCTCCTGAGCAGAGTGTTGCACCAGGGTTTTAAAATAATGTTTGTATTAGTAGATAGATACATTCAGACGTGTTCAGTGAATTATTCAAATCGTGTACAGACGTGTTTTATTGTTGCATTACACAAAACAGAGAACATACAGATATCTATGTAAAGACACCTCAAATGTTCTACTGCTCCAGTTCCTGCACCTCTTATAGAATATTATCTTGACAGAACATACATTACATTTGCTTACTGCTGAGAGCTAAAATGGTCGTCTTGCTGATGCTGAGCCTTCTGTGAAGCTGAAAGCAGCGCCCTGGGCCAGAGCTAGTCCAACATAGTGTCTCCTAGCTGTAGTAAAGATAGATCCAGGGGTTGGTACAGCTGTTTAGACTGGCAAGCAGCATGATGATGACAAACAGTGGACCTGAGAGAGAGAGAGAGAGAGAGAGAGAGAGGGGGGGGGGGGGGGAGATATGGCATGATAAAAATAGCACTACAGGAATCCACAGAAGGAATGGGAAAGGTCATGCAAATCAATGGAACTGGAGGCCAATCAGTGTGATTAAACTAGATACCTGTGGCTTCTAGATACCTGTGGCTTCTGGATACCTGTGGCTTCTAGATACCTGTGGCTTCTAGATACCTGTGGCTTCTAGATACCTGTGGCTTCTAGATACCTGTGGCTTCTAGATAGCTGTGGCTTCTAGATACCTGTGGCTTCTAGATACCCGTGGCTTCTAGATAACCAAATGCATGCTTTTCAACCGTTCGCTGCCTGCACCCGCACGCCTGACCAGCATCACCACCCTGGATGGTTCCGACCTTGAATATGTGGACATCTATAAGTACCTAGGTGTCTGGCTAGACTCTAAACTCTCCTTCCAGACCCATATCAAACATCTCCAATCGAAAATCAAATCAAGAGTCGGCTTTCTATTCCGCAACAAAGCCTCCTTCACTCACGCCGCCAAACTTACCCTAGTAAAACTGACTATCCTACCGATCCTCGACTTCGGCGACGTCATCTACAAAATTGCTTCCAACACTCTACTCAGCAAACTGGATGCAGTTTATCACAGTGCCATCCGTTTTGTCACTAAAGCACCTTATACCACCCACCACTGCGACTTGTATGCTCTAGTCGGCTGGCCCTCGCTACATATTCGTCGCCAGACCCACTGGCTCCAGGTCATCTACAAGTCCATGCTAGGTAAAGCTCCGCCTTATCTCAGTTCACTGGTTACGATGGCAACACCCATCCGTAGCACGCGCTCCAGCAGGTGTATCTCACTGATCATCCCTAAAGCCAACACCTCATTTGGCCGCCTTTCGTTCCAGTTCTCTGCTGCCTGTGACTGGAACGAATTGCAAAAATCGCTGAAGTTGGAGACTTTTATCTCCCTCACCAACTTCAAACATCTGCTATCTGAGCAGCTAACCGATCGCTGCAGCTGTACATAGTCTATTGGTAAATAGCCCACCCATTTTCACCTACCTCATCCCCATACTGTTTTTATTTATTTATTTTTATTTTTCTGCTCTTTTGCACACCAATATCTCTACCTGTACATAACCATCTGATCATTTATCACTCCAGTGTTAATCTGCATAATTGTAATTATTTGCCTACATCATGCCTTTTGCACACAATGTATATTCCCCTTTTTTTCTACTGTGTTATTGACTTGTTAATTGTTTACTCCATGTGTAACTCTGTGTTGTCTGTTCACACTGCTATGCCTTATCTTGGCCAGGTCGCAGTTGCAAATGAGAACTTGTTCTCAACTAGCCTACCTGGTTAAATAAAGGTGAAATAAAAAAAAAAAAAAAAAAAAAAATAAAATACCTGTGGCTTCTAGATACCTGTGGTTTCTAGATACCTGTGCTCCTAACAATGTAGTAAAATGACAAGCAGGTACACAAATAAAATCGAATTTACCATTTGTGGGCGCTGTACTGGGACTCCATGCAGACCACAACTGGACCACAAAGAAGGGGCTCCAGCATATCGAGTAGACCATAATGATGACGAATGTCATTTTGACCGTCTTCAACATCGCGCTCGAGACCCCTTTGGTGCCCGTGCGCCTGTCGCTCGTGGAAGCCTGGAGCGCCTTTCTCTTCATGTTAAAGTATATCCCCGTGCATATTTTAATCTGGCAGTACAGCAAGATGATAACCGGGAGAACAAACACTGATAAAGTAATCCAGCTGATGTATATTTTAGAACCCCAAGGTTCGATAAATGTCGCCCAACAATCATACAGGTTGTCCTCTAGTTCTTGGAGAGAGAAGATGAAGAGTTGCGGAGTGCTGAAAGCCAGAGAGACCAGCCACGCTGCGCCTATGGCGACGTACCTCTTAAAAGAACCCTTCAAGAACGACACCATGGGTTTGCAGACCGCATGGTACCGATCTATGGTCATGGCCACTATCATGTATGTGGAGGCGAACATCCCAACCACCTGAAGATATTTCACCGACCTACAGACGAAATCTGAGCCCCGGAACCGGTGCGTAATCTCCATGCAGAACTGCGGTAGGACTTGGAAGAAAGCGACCACTAGGTCCGCAAAACACAGGTGCAGAAGGAACAGTTGGGTCCTTGTATTCATCTTGCGCTTCCTCCAAAGTGCATGCAGAAGGCACAAATTCCCACATGTGGCTAAGACAAAAATCAATCCCAAAACCCCAGCTTTTATAAGCGCAAAGTCGTGTTCACCTGTCTCATCAGTTCCTCCCGCGTCCTCCCGCTCCGAACTGCCATTGCCACTATAATTGAGTTGTAAACTCATTGTCCCTTACAAGATTTTTTGGTTACCATTTTTTTCCCATTGTTAATTATGTTCAGAAAATTAGGTCCAATACTTTCCTATTGGCAATTCGGCCACTATCTCTCGCCCGATGATGCGCAGTAGTTCTGCGCAGCAGCAACAAGTGCTGGTAGCTGGTAGTAGCGTCGTATTTGCCTGACGACTCACCCTGAATTTGCTGCTCCATTGATAGTTACATACCTTCAAGAAACGTCAGTTTGGCCGCCCGGCGCTATGTGGTTGGGTAACCCTGCAAGCATCGTCTGTCTATGACATGTTGTACGGGCCATCACCGTCCCAGAAAAGATGGGCAGCAACGACAGGTGCACCAGAGCTGGAGGCCTGTTTAAATATGGCTCTGGATGCACGGATGAAATCAGAATGTGCTGTATAGGTAGGTGCGCAGTGCGCATTCCCAGAGTGTAATGAACATCTAGGCTTCAATATGAACACCTCCCCTGGCTTCACACGTGAGTGCACATTCATTTCCTTCAATGTCCCTCATTTCCATTTTCTGTCAATATTAATTGTAGACATAGACCAGTACTTTGTGACCATCAGCCACATGGGCCTAATGAAAAGCCTTTCTTCCACAGAATACAAAAGGAATAGACGACATCCACCCCTAAACTAGACTCTTTCCAATTGAATCCATGTTGAATATGATTGATAAAAGTCAGGTATAAGGACTTGTATCCTTTACAATGTAATGTAAAAGAACATTGGTGTTTCCCCCTCAGCATCCATGTATCAACATGACCCATGTGGATTTAGAAGCATCAAGTCAACATCTGTATTGACTGGTCACTTCATATTCCTGGAGGAAATGAATTCCTAGAGATGCAGACGGTGGTAAATGTCATATTGTGACATGATGTGTTTCTACCGTTACTCTGGGCTCTGTGAGAGCACTTCTCTCTGTCCTGTTTCACCCAGGTCCTTTGTGACAGTTGTGAAGAAAAGGTGATTTGTACAGTACTTATCAGCAGGAAGGCACATATCTGACAGGATGTATTGAAGCTGAGATTTGTGTCTAGCAGCTTGCAGATCCTTCGCTTCTGAGTGTTACAGTGTGCTGAGTGCTGTTATTCATTATCCACAACCTCTCCACACCATGACTGTGTCCCAAATGGCACCCCATTCCCTACATAGTGCACTACTTTAGACCCTATGGGCCCTGGTCAAACGTAGTGCACTATATAGGGAATAGGGTGCCATTTGGGCCGCACAACACATCATGCTAGAATAAAAGGCTGTTCTCCATCAGTGTGAGGACACACCGACACTGTTTATGGTGCTGTTAAGTACCACATAATAGTATTTTCCTACTATACATCTATTATGCATTTCATGCCACCCATCCATGCCACCCATCCATGCCACTCGTCCATGCCACCCATCCATGCCACCCGTCCATGCCACCCATCCATGCCACCCATCTATGCCACCCGTCATGCCACCCGTCCATGCCACCTGTCTATGCCACCCGCCCATGCCACCCATCCATGCCACCCATCCATGCCACCCATCTATGCCACCCGCCATGCCACCCGCCCATGCCACCTGTCTATGCCACCCGTCCATGCCACCCATCTATGCCACCCGTCATGCCACCCGTCCATGCCACCTGCCTATGCCAGCCGTCCATGCCACCTGTCTATGCCACCCGTCCATGCCACCCGTCCATGCCACCTGTCTATGCCACCCGTCATGCCACCCATCTATGCCACCCGTCATGCCACCCATCCATGCCATCCGTCCATCAATCAATCAAATGTATTTATTTATAAAGCCATTTTTACATCAGCAGATGTCACAAAGTGCTGTACAGAAACCCAGCCTGAAACCCCAAACAGCAAACAATGCAGATGTAGAAGCACGGTGGCTGGGGAAAACTCCCTAGAGAGGCAGGAACAGGAAGAAACCTAGAGAGGAACCAGGCTCTGAGGGGAGGCCAGTCCTCTTCTGGCTGTGCCAGGTAGAGATTATAACAGTACATGGCCAAGATGTTCAAAGGTTCATAGATGACCAGCAGAGTCAAATAATAATAGTCACAATGCTACTTAATACAATGTTTACATACCCTACATTACTCATCTCATATGTATATGTATATACTGTACTCTATATCATCTACTGCATCTTTATGTAATACATGTATCACTAGCCACTTTAAACTATGGCACTTTGTTTACATACCCTACATTACTCATCTCATATGTATATACTGTACTCGATACCATCTACTGCATCTTGTCTATGCCGTTCTGTACCATCACTCATTCATATATCTTTATGTACATATTCTTTATCCCTTTACACTTGTGTGTATAAGGTAGTAGTTTTGGAATTGTTAGGTTAGATTACTCGTTGGTTATTACTGCATTGTCGGAACTAGAAGCACAAGCATTTCTCTACACTCGCATTAACATCTGCTAACCATGTGTATGTGACCATTAACATCTGCTAACCATGTGTATGTGACCATTAACATCTGCTAACCATGTGTATGTGACAAATACATGTTATTTTATTTTATTTGACAATGGTTGTGAGAGGGTGCAACAGGTCAGCACCTCAGGAGTAAATGTCAGTTGGCTTTCCATAGCCGATCATTTATGCCACCAGTAATGCCACCCACCATGCCACCCGTCATGCCACCCACCATGCCACACGCCATGCCACCCATCATGCCACCCACCATACCACCCATCATGCCACCCACCATGCCACCCGTCATGCCACCCACCATGCCACACGCCATGCCACCCATCATGCCACCCACCATGCCACCCACCATGCCACCCACCATGCCACCCGGCATGCCACCCACCATGCCACCCATCATGCCACCCACCATGCCACCCATCATGCCACCCATCATGCCACCTGTCATGCCACCCACCATGCCACCCACCATGCCACCCATCATGCCACCCATCATGTCACCCACCATGCCACCCACCATGCCACCCATCATTTCACCCGTCATGCCACCCACCATGCCGCCCACCATGGCCACCCACCATGCCACCAATCATGCCACCCACCATGCCACCCACCATGCCACCCATCATGCCACCCACCATGCCACCCACCATGCCACCCACCATGCCACCCATCATGCCACCCATCATGCCACCCGTCATGCTCAGTGACAGGGAGCAGTATGATCAGGGCAACATACACACAGACGTAATGTGCATATATTAGTGATGCTCTAAAGCTCGCTGTCGTAAAGCAGGTCAGAAATAGACCCTTTTAGATGATTCATCCAGTGTTTATCACGTTTCCACTGCTGCGTCTTCTGTCTTCACACATCAACTTTTACACAGCATGTCCTCTATGCCTAAAATATATATATATATATATATATATATATATATATATATATATATATATATCGTTGTTGTTCCCCAATGGCTCTGAGCTACACTGAAATACACTCTGAAATGAATCTGGAGTGGTACAGTAAAGCTGTATCTAGCTACAGTATACAGTAGATCTGAGCTACACTGAAATACACTCTGAAATGAATCTGTAGTGGTGCTGCAAAGCTGTATCTAGCTACAGTATACAGTAGATCTGAGCTACACTGAAATACACTCTGAAATGAATCTGTAGTGGTGCTGCAAAGCTGTATCTAGCTACAGTATACAGTAGATCTGAGATACACTGAAATACACTCTGAAATGAATCTGTAGTGGTGCTGCAAAGCTGCATCTAGCTACAGTATACAGTAGATCTGAGCTACACTGAAATACACTCTGAAATGAATCTGGAGTGGTACAGTAAAGCTGTATTTAGCTACAGTATACAGTAGATCTGAGCTACACTGAAATACACTCTGAAATGAATCTGTAGTGGTGCTGTAAAGCTGTATCTAACTACAGTATACAGTAGATCTGAGATACACTGAAATGATTCTGGAGGGGTGCTGTAAAGCTGTATCTAACTACAGTATACAGTAGATCTGAGATACACTGAAATGATTCTGGAGGGGTGCTGTAAAGCTGTATCTAGCTACAGTATACAATAGATCTGAGATACACTGAAATTATTCTGGAGTGGTGCTGTAAAGCTGTATCTAGCTACAGTATACAGTAGATCTGAGCTACACTGGCCACTTTGAAATGATTCTGAAGTGGCGCTGTAACACCACATAGCAATAACTGCAATTCTGTCTTCTATGATCCCCTGGGATTCCCAATATCCCCACTCAGTGTGATTCATCTTTAGGTTGCGGAGCATCGCTCACTGTGTACAATAGACTTTAGAATGAATCTGCAGTCATTCTGTGCTCCTCCAGCAGCACTGTTCCTCTGTGGGCTGTTTCTGTGTTCCTCCAGCAGCACTGTGCCTCTGTGGGTTGTTTTTGTGTTCCTCCAGCAGCACTGTGCCTCTGTGGGTTGTTTCTGTGCTCCTCCAACAGCACTGTGCCTCTGTGGGCTGTTTCTGTGTTCCTCCATGTTATTACACTCTGTACCAGAGAGTCATTTATTCAACTGGTCTATACCCACTACTGGTGATGTAGCTACTGTTTGTGTCATGTAATAAGGGTGGAAATCCAATAAACACATTGAGAACTCTATGGACCTTTAGAGCAGGCACAGGAACAGGAACAGGCACAGAAACAGGAACAGGCACAGGAACAGGCACAGACACAGGAACAGGCACAGGAACAGATACAGGAACAGGAATAGATACAGGAACAGACACAGGAACAGGAACAGGCACAGGAACAGGCACAGGAACAGGCACAGGAACAGATACAGGAACAGGCACAGGAACAGGAACAGGCACAGGAACAGGCACAGGCACAGGAACAGGCACAGGAACATACAGGAACAGGCACAGGAACAGATACAGGCACAGTAACAGGCACATGAACAGGAACAGGCAAAGGAACAGGAACAGACACAGGAACAGACACAGGAACAGGCACAGACACAGGAACAGGCATAGACACAGGAACAGGGACAGACACAGGAACTGGCACAGACACAGACACAGGAACTGGCACAGACACAGACACAGGAACAGACACAGGAACAGGCACAGGAACATGCACAGGAACAGACACATGAACAGGCACAGTAACAGGCACCGTAACAGACACAGGAACAGGCATCGTAACAGACACAGGAACAGACACAGGAACAGGCACAGGAACAGGCACAGACACAGGAACAGGCACAGGAACAGGAACAGGCACAGGAACAGGCACAGGAACATGCACAGGCACAGGAACAGGAACAGGCAAAGCAACAGACACAGGCACAGACACAGGAACAAACACAGACACGGGAACAGACACAGGAACAGGCACAGACACAGGAACAGGCACAGGAACAGGAACAGGCACAGGAACAGGCACAGTAACAGGCACCGTAACAGACACAGGAACAGGCATCGTAACAGACACAGGAACAGACACAGGCACAGACACAGGAACAGGCACAGACACAGGAACAGACACAGGAACAGGCATAGTAACAGGAACAGGCACAGGAACAGGAACAGGCAAAGCAACAGACACAGGCACGGGAACAGACACAGACACGGGAACAGACACAGGAACAGGCACAGACACAGGCACAGGCACAGGAACAGGCACAGGCACAGGAACAGGTTCCATTTGGGACCCATCCAGACAGTGGTTTTACATTGAAGTTTGTGAGAATTCGTGGGCACCCCATTATGAGACCTGAATGGACCTTGTCCAATTACCTTTGTTGAAGTCAATGTTCCTCCCAACCATGTTGTATCAAGATAAGAGACAGGCAAAAACCACTGAGCTCATTTGACATTTGCACACTGCATGTTGTTGAACGAGACTCTGCATGGAACAATCCATAGTAGAGATAGATACATCCTCAATGGGAAGATCAGTGAATAATCTCTAAATCACCCATATTTAATTTGCATCACATGTTGATATTTATTTATATTTTTACCTTTATTTAACCAGGCAAGTCAGTTAAGAACAAATTCTTATTTTCAATGACGGTCCGGGAACAGTGGGTTAACTGCCTGTTCAGGGGCAGAACTTGTACCTTGCCAGCTCGGGGGTTTGAACTCGCAACCTTCCGGTTACTAGTCCAACGCTCTAACCACTAGGCTACCCTGCCGCCCCATATTGTATTTTATCAATTGAACAATCCTCCTCTTGTGATTGGGTTAACAACAGAAATAATAATGTTATAGATAAACCATTAGCTACTTTCGGTAGTGGGCTGTATGTGGCTATGTCGCTCTCCATGATGCTGGACTGTTGTAGATTACGATCGGATGCACACTCCATCTAGATTTGATCAAATCATTAGTTCATACTCTAATTGGTGAAATAAACATTTGTGCCAAACATAAGTAATACAAATGAGTCATGCGGAATGATTTTTCTCCTATTTAAATTCAATTAAATACTGTAGCTGTTCCACAATGAAACTTATGACTCACACAGGGAGGATTATCTCATATAAAATGCTGCCCTCTAGTGTTACAGAGCAGTCAAAGCATGCCCTCTCGTGGTTGGTGGTTATCGGTTGACGTGCCTATGAAACAGCCAATCGAGAAGCAGAGCACCGTAACGTGATCTATTGTATAGTTACACATTTCCTGTTTTCCTTAGCGAGCAGATCTGTCAATAAAACGCTGACTATTCAGGTAATTTCCTTGGATGAAATGTTACATTTGTCTAGGTTTTTATCATAATCTACAAAACACCTTTTGAAATGGGCTGTCGTAAACTCAATGATGATTAGCGAGCTGATGCTGCTTTGCCAGTTAGCTAACCCAGCGTAAAATAAATTAACGTTAGGTACTAGCTGCTGTGTTGTATCGCTAGTTAGCAAAAAAACGACCGAGTTGTTGTAAAACACATAGCTTCGCTGATATGCAGCTATGTTTTTTTCCAACTCTTCACAGTGAAGGCAGTGGTCCCTTTATTGATACAAGCCCATGTAATGACTCGTGTGTTCCCCTTTGGCCTGGAAATGTACTCGCTAGGTAACGTTAGGTGTCTCATAAGAGATGAATATTCGCCACAGAAACGTTAGCTGTCCATTCCAATGTTTACATTGCTAAAAGTCGACAGTATTCTGGAGCAACGTTTTGCTCTCGATGACGTCTTTCAACCACTTCTCCCTGAACCTCGTTTTCCCTGGCCTGTGTGTCAGCCTGTTCGACTCCACTAGAAAGTACACCTCCACGGGCAAAGTCTGAGGTTTGATCTTGGAAATCACAATGACAAAGTAGACACTGGCAGTCGCCTTGGGGATTGGTGTGCGTCGGGTGGGGATGCTCCATTGTGCCCGGTAGTGGTACTGTTTGTGAAACTCATGATCCGTCTCCTCGAGGAATACTAGGCTAAAAAGCCAGCTGGTGTGCACCTCCCATGTGTGGATGTACTCCTCGATTCGCACTTTCCCCAGTTCAATTGTAAAGTCCTTGCAAGTGATCCATTCGATGTTTCTAAACTCGTATTCGGTGGAGTCTTCCACCTCTTGCTGGTGGCCGAGGGCACCGCGTGCGTTCTCCAGTACATTTTTCACGATTTCAGATGCTCTCAAGCTTAGGTTTGATGAAGGCCTCTCGTCCATCGTGTTTCTCTTCGTATATCAAAACTTACTTTAATAAAGTATTTGGAAACCCGTAGATATCAGTCGTTTTCTACACTGGAAAACGAATGTTGTTGTTTTGAAGGGTTTCCATGGCTACCATGGAACAGAAGGAACATCCGGGGATTTGATAGCACTGGTTGGCCATTCAAACCCTATCTATTTTTTTTGTGTGGGACAAATACCTTTGTTCATTCTAATGAGGGGCTCCATTGTGGTTTTACTTTAGGCTAAATGGTATGTTTATTTAGCTAGACTTTGCACAAAGTCCTCTGACATCCATTGGCTTTCTTTCTCTTATATTCTAGGAGGCAGCTTCATTCCTAGATGACCTATGCTGGACCAGAGCCAAGAGGACTGACCCAGTCTCCAGAGGTTGTCCTGACTGACCCAGTCTCCAGAGGTTGTCCTGACTGACCCAGTCTCCAGAGGTTGTCCTGACTGACCCAGTCTCCAGAGGTTGTCCTGACTGACCCAGTCTCCAGAGGTTGTCCTGACTGACCCAGTCTCCAGAGGTTGTCCTAACTGAACACAGACCACACAAGCGAAGGAGATGACCCATCAAGGCCTATTCCCATATCAGCACTGGCACAAGCAAGGCTGTAGTCCAGTCATACCATTTTAACTCTCTCCTGTCTCTGGTGTGAGCTGACGCATGTCGCGGATCAGGAGCACGCTCAACACTGTTACTAAAGCAGTAAGTGGCAGCGACCTCCTCTCCAAGATCTCCCGCCTTAAGCCCAGTGCCACAGCCGCCCATGCAGAGAAGGTACTGGCCGAAGCGAAGCCTCTGACTCCATCTCCAACCCCGGCAGCTAGTGACCCTTCAGCTGCTGCAATAGACATGAAGCCACCAGAGCAGGATCAGACAGTAGGACAGGACCAGAACAATGGAGAGGAGGGGAAGGAGAATCAGCCACTTCAGCCTTTAGAGAAACCCTTCATGGCCAACGTCAAGCCCAAACAGAGCCTCGCTGCGTCAGTGGCTAACTCCGCCGCATCAGTGGCTATATCCACCGCTAGCTCCTCCTCAAGTTTAGAGAAACACTTCATGGCCAACGTCAAGCCCAAACAGAGCCTCGCTGCGTCAGTGGCTAACTCCGCCGCATCAGTGGCTATATCCACCGCTAGCTCCTCGTCAGCCATTGCCAAGCAGACGTTACAGCTGTTCCAACCAGAGGCCCTGTCCACCAATATGGACGAGACATACAGCACCCTGTCTCAACACGTCAACGACTACTTTGGGAGTTGTAGTAGTCTATCAACAGGAGATGACAAGAAGCCTCACCATCTAAATGACAATGCTCAAGCATCCACGTCCTCCAAGCCTGCTCTCAGTCTACGCTATCAGAGTACTAAGAGCGGGGACCACATCCCCGTTTCAGTACCTGTGGCAGCTGAGACCAAGGCTATCCAGGGCAAGGCAGCTACCCCACAACCGACTCCTCCCCTGGAGGAGGTTAGCCCAACCTCGGGTGTTCCCACCCGAGAGAGCCCTGCCACAGAGAGTACTTCCTCTGACCCAGTCACCTATACCTCCACCCCTACCCCCACCCTAACACCCTCTAAAAAAGGTGGGTTTGGGCAGTATCTGTCTGACCCTCGTCCCAATGTTCAGGCATTCTTTGGCAGCTATATAGCACCCTTGGTACCTAGTAAGTTCAGAGCTGACCTTAAGAGTGTCACAGCAGCAGTTGAAGAGAAGACCACGGAGGAGGCTGTGAGGAAGCCTGGAGAGAAGATGGAGACTGAGGAGCAGAAGAAGAATGCTAAAGAGGGGGCCAAGAAACTACTGCTGAGCCAGAGAGAGAAGGTACTGAAACTGATTCATATAAATTAATGATTCTCTGCCATGTGAATTAATTAAAATGAACTTTTAATACCCTGTCGGTTTGAAGTGTCTTACCCCCTGTCGGTTTGAAGTGTCTTACCCCCTGTCGGTTTGAAGTGTCTTACCCCCTGTCGGTTTGAAGTGTCTTACCCCCTGTCGGTTTGAAGTGTCTTACCCCCTGTCGGTTTGAAGTGTCTTACCCCCTGTCGGTTTGAAGTGTCTTACCCCCTGTCGGTTTGAAGTGTCTTACCCCCTGTCGGTTTGAAGTGTCTTACCCCCTGTCGGTTTGAAGTGTCTTACCCCCTGTCGGTTTGAAGCGTCTTACCCCCTGTCGGTTTGAAGTGTCTTACCCTGTCAGTTTGAAGTTCATGTTCAATGATCTAGGACAGAGGGAAAACATTACACACAATGATTACCTTATATCTCATTTTGATCTACATTTTTAAAAAAGGATCCTGGGTATGTTCTGTGCCCTCCCATCCCAGATCATAGCCCGGGTGAGTATGGACAACAGGACCAGAGCCTTGGTGCAGGGCATCCAGAAAGCCACAGACATGAATATCCACACCAGCCGTGTGGAGGAGCTTAGCCTGCATCTTCTGGAGTACCCTGAGACACGCGGTGTGGCCGTCAAGGTGTGGGGCTGTTTTTGTAGACAATGGAAACTTCAGTCCTTGTAGATATACTGTGGGTATATTTACATTCATATTTTAGTCATGTAGCAGAAGCTCTGATAGACCAACTTCTAATCAGTGCATTCAACTAAGATGGGTACATGTAGAAGTGTGTGAATTTGCTGAAGTGAACCCCCCCCCCCCCCCCCCCAGGAGAGGGTGATCCCGTGCCTGTTGCGTCTGAGGCAGACCAGAGACCCCCGGCTCCAGGCTGCAGTGAGAGAGGCCCTGGCCCTGGTGGGATACACAGACCCTGTGAAGGGCCAGGGTATACGGATCCTGGCCATCGATGGAGGGGGGACCAGGGGACTGGTAGCCCTGCAGACCCTACACAAACTGCAGACACTGACGGGCAAACCCATCTACCAGCTGTTTGACTACATCTGTGGGGTCAGCACAGGTAGGCTGTTTCACCAAGCTCCCTGTATTTTCTACAACATGATATCGGTCCACACTACTAGGGCTGGTTTCCCAGACACAGATCAGGCCTAGTCCTGAGAACATAACCCATTGAGCATTCTTTTTAGGCCAAGACTAGGTTTAATTTATGTCTGAGAACCCAGTCACTTGTGTTTAATGAAAGGCACTTTTCAGTCCAGTCTTAAAATCAAAAAGTCAGGGCCTCCCGAGTGGCGCAGCGCTTGAGGCGTCATCACAGACCGGTTGCGACCGGGAGACCCATGAGGCGACGCACAATTGTCCCAGCATCGTCCGGGTTAGGGGAGGGTTTGGGCCTGGCGCAAACCCTAGCGACTCCTGTGGTGGGCCTGGCGCGTGTACTCTGACACGGTCGCCAGCTGTATGGTGTTTCCTCTGACACGTTGGTTCGGCTGGCTTCCGGGTTAAGCGAGCTGTGTGTCAAGAGGCAGTATGGCTTGGCGGGGTCGTGTTTCGGAGGATGCATGGCTCTCAACCTAAGCCTCTCCCTCTGTACGGGAGTTGCAGCGATGGGACAAGACTGTAACTACCAATTGGATATCACGACTTTGGGGAGGATAATACTTTTTTATAAATCTGAAAGTCCTGTTTGGCACGTGGCATCTTAACACGATGAACCCCTATCCCGCAGGTGCCATCCTGGCCTTCATGTTGGGGGTGTTCCAGATTCCTCTGGATGATTGTGAGGAACTCTACAGGAAGCTGGGTTCTGATGTGTTCAAACAGAACGTCATCGTGGGAACCGTCAAGATGGGCTGGAGCCACGCCTTTTACGACAGCCAGATCTGGGAGAACATCCTCAAGTGAGTACAGTACCCTGCTGCTCCGTCTAGTATACTGTCATGTCAGTACCCTGTTATGTCAGTTCCCTGCTGCTCCGTCTAGGATACTGTCATGTCAGTACCCTGCTGCTCCGTCTAGTATACTGTCATGTCAGTACCCTGCTGCTCCGTCTAGGATACTGTCATGTCAGTACCCTGCTGCTCCGTCTAGTATACTGTCATGTCAGTACCCTGCTGCTCCATCTAGTATACTGTCATGTCAGTACCCTGCTGCTCCGTCTAGGATACTGTCATGTCAGTACCCTGCTGCTCCATCTAGTATACTGTCATGTCAGTACCCTGCTGCTCCGTCTAGGATACTGTCATGTCAATACCCTGCTGCTCCGTCTAGTATACTGTCATGTCAGTACCCTGCAGCTCCATCTAGTATACTGTCATGTCAGTACCCTGCTGCTCCATCTAGTATACTGTCATGTCAGTACCCTGCTGCTCCATCTAGTATACTGTCATGTCAGTACCCTGCTGCTCCATCTAGTATACTGTCATGTCAGTACCCTGCAGCTCCGTCTAGTATACTGTCATGTCAGTACCCTGCTGCTCCATCTAGTATACTGTCATGTCAGTACCCTGCTGCTCCATCTAGTATACTGTCATGTCAGTACCCTGCAGCTCCGTCTAGTATACTGTCATGTCAGTTCCCTGCTGCTCCGTCTAGGATACTGTCATGTCAGTTCCCTGCTGCTCCGTCTAGGATACTGTCATGTCAGTACCCTGCAGCTCCGTCTAGTATACTGTCATGTCAGTACCCTGCTGCTCCATCTAGTATACTGTCATGTCAGTACCCTGCTGCTCCATCTAGTATACTGTCATGTCAGTACCCTGCAGCTCCGTCTAGTATACTGTCATGTCAGTTCCCTGCTGCTCCGTCTAGGATACTGTCATGTCAGTACCCTGCTGCCCCGTCTAGTATACTGTCATGTCAGTTCCCTGCTGCTCCGTCTAGGATACTGTCATGTCAGTACCCTGCTGCCCCGTCTAGTATACTGTCATGTCAGTTCCCTGCTGCTCCGTCTAGTATACTGTCATGTCAGTTCCCTGCTGCTCCGTCTAGGATACTGTCATGTCAGTACCCTGCTGCTCCATCTAGTATACTGTCATGTCAGTTCCCTGCTGCTCCGTCTAGGATACTGTCATGTCAGTACCCTGCTGCCCCGTCTAGTATACTGTCATGTCAGTTCCCTGCTGCTCCGTCTAGTATACTGTCATGTCAGTTCCCTGCTGCTCCGTCTAGGATACTGTCATGTCAATACCCTGCTGCTCCGTCTAGTATACTGTCATGTCAATACCCTGCTGCTCCGTCTAGTATACTGTCATGTCAGTACCCTGCAGCTCCGTCTAGTATACTGTCATGTCAGTACCCTGCAGCGCCGTCTAGTATACTGTCATGTCAGTACCCTGCTGCTCCGTCTAGTATACTGTCATGTCAGTACCCTGCTGCTCCATCTAGTATACTGTCATGTCAGTACCCTGCAGCTCCGTCTAGTATACTGTCATGTCAGTACCCTGCTGCTCCGTCTAGTATACTGTCATGTCAGTACCCTGCTGCTCCATCTAGTATACTGTCATGTCAGTACCCTGCAGCTCCGTCTAGTATACTGTCATGTCAGTACCCTGCAGCTCCGTCTAGTATACTGTCATGTCAGTACCCTGCTGCTCCGTCTAGTATACTGTCATGTCAGTTCCCTGCTGCTCCGTCTAGTATACTGTCATGTCAGTTCCCTGCTGCTCCGTCTAGTATACTGTCATGTCAGTTCCCTGCTGCTCCGTCTAGTATACTGTCATGTCAGTACCCTGCTGCTCCGTCTAGTATACTGTCATGTCAGTTCCCTGCTGCTCCGTCTAGTATACTGTCATGTCAGTTCCCTGCTGCTCCGTCTAGTATACTGTCATGTCAATACCCTGCTGTTCCGTCTAGTATACTGTCATGTCAGTACCCTGCTGTTCCGTCTAGTATACTGTCATGTCAATACCCTGCTGCTCCATCTAGGATACTGTCATGTCAGTACCCTGCTGCTCCGTCTAGTTTACTGTCATGTCAGTACCCTGCTGCTCCGTCTAGTATACTGTCATGTCAGTACCCTGCTGCTCCATCTAGGATACTGTCATGTCAGTACCCTGCTGCTCCGTCTAGTATACTGTCATGTCAGTACCCTGCTGCTCCGTCTAGTATACTGTCATGTCAATACCCTGCTGCTCCATCTAGGATACTGTCATGTCAGTACCCTGCTGCTCCGTCTAGGATACTGTCATGTCAATACCCTGTTATGTCAGTTCCCTGCTGCTCCGTCTAGTATACTGTCATGTCAGTACCCTGCTGCTCCGTCTAGTATACTGTCATGTCAATACCCTGCTGCTCCATCTAGGATACTGTCATGTCAGTACCCTGCTGCTCCGTCTAGTATACTGTCATGTCAGTACCCTGCTGCTCCGTCTAGTATACTGTCATGTCAGTACCCTGCTGCTCCATCTAGGATACTGTCATGTCAGTACCCTGCTGCTCCGTCTAGTATACTGTCATGTCAGTACCCTGCTGCTCCGTCTAGTATACTGTCATGTCAGTACCCTGCTGCTCCGTCTAGTATACTGTCATGTCAGTACCCTGCTGCTCCGTCTAGTATACTGTCATGTCAGTTCCCTGCTGCTCCGTCTAGGATACTGTCATGTCAGTACCCTGCTGCTCCGTCTAGTATACTGTCATGTCAGTACCCTGCTGCTCCGTCTAGTATACTGTCATGTCAGTACCCTGCTGCTCCGTCTAGTATACTGTCATGTCAGTACCCTGCTGCTCCGTCTAGTATACTGTCATGTCAGTACCCTGCTGCTCCGTCTAGGATACTGTCATGTCAGTACCCTGCTGCTCCGTCTAGGATACTGTAATGTCAGTTCCCTGCTGCTCCGTCTAGTATACTGTCATGTCAGTACCCTGCTGCTCCATCTAGGATACTGTCATGTCAGTACCCTGCTGCTCCGTCTAGTATACTGTCATGTCAGTTCCCTGCTGCTCCGTCTAGTATACTGTCATGTCAGTACCCTGCTGCTCCATCTAGTATACTGTCATGTCAGTACCCTGCTGCTCCATCTAGTATACGGTCATGTCAGTACCCTGCTGCTCCATCTAGTATACTGTCATGTCAGTACCCTGCTGCTCCATCTAGTATACTGTCATGTCAGTACCCTGCTGCTCCATCTAGTATACTGTCATGTCAGTACCCTGCTGCTCCATCTAGTATACTGTCATGTCAGTACCCTGCTGCTCCATCTAGTATACTGTCATGTCAGTACCCTGCTGCTCCATCTAGGATACTGTCATGTCAGTACCCTGCTGCTCCGTCTAGTATACTGTCATGTCAGTACCCTGCTGCTCCGTCTAGTATACTGTCATGTCAATACCCTGCTGCTCCATCTAGAATACTGTCATGTCAGTACCCTGCTGCTCCGTCTAGGATACTGTCATGTCAGTACCCTGTTATGTCAGTTCCCTGCTGCTCCGTCTAGTATACTGTCATGTCAGTACCCTGCGGCTCCGTCTAGTATACTGTCATGTCAATACCCTGCTGCTCCATCTAGGATACTGTCATGTCAGTACCCTGCTGCTCCGTCTAGTATACTGTCATGTCAGTACCCTGCTGCTCCGTCTAGTATACTGTCATGTCAGTACCCTGCTGCTCCATCTAGGATACTGTCATGTCAGTACCCTGCTGCTCCGTCTAGTATACTGTCATGTCAGTACCCTGCTGCTCCGTCTAGGATACTGTCATGTCAGTACCCTGCTGCTCCGTCTAGGATACTGTAATGTCAGTTCCCTGCTGCTCCGTCTAGTATACTGTCATGTCAGTACCCTGCTGCTCCATCTAGGATACTGTCATGTCAGTACCCTGCTGCTCCGTCTAGTATACTGTCATGTCAGTACCCTGCTGCTCCGTCTAGTATACTGTCATGTCAGTACCCTGCTGCTCCATCTAGTATACTGTCATGTCAGTACCCTGCTGCTCCATCTAGTATACGGTCATGTCAGTACCCTGCTGCTCCATCTAGTATACTGTCATGTCAGTACCCTGCTGCTCCATCTAGTATACTGTCATGTCAGTACCCTGCTGCTCCATCTAGTATACTGTCATGTCAGTACCCTGCTGCTCCATCTAGTATACTGTCATGTCAGTACCCTGCTGCTCCATCTAGTATACTGTCATGTCAGTACCCTGCTGCTCCATCTAGGATACTGTCATGTCAGTACCCTGCTGCTCCGTCTAGTATACTGTCATGTCAGTACCCTGCTGCTCCGTCTAGTATACTGTCATGTCAATACCCTGCTGCTCCATCTAGGATACTGTCATGTCAGTACCCTGCTGCTCCGTCTAGGATACTGTCATGTCAGTACCCTGTTATGTCAGTTCCCTGCTGCTCCGTCTAGTATACTGTCATGTCAGTACCCTGCTGCTCCGTCTAGTATACTGTCATGTCAATACCCTGCTGCTCCATCTAGGATACTGTCATGTCAGTACCCTGCTGCTCCGTCTAGTATACTGTCATGTCAGTACCCTGCTGCTCCGTCTAGTATACTGTCATGTCAGTACCCTGCTGCTCCATCTAGGATACTGTCATGTCAGTACCCTGCTGCTCCGTCTAGTATACTGTCATGTCAGTACCCTGCTGCTCCGTCTAGTATACTGTCATGTCAGTACCCTGCTGCTCCGTCTAGTATACTGTCATGTCAGTACCCTGCTGCCCCGTCTAGTATACTGTCATGTCAGTTCCCTGCTGCTCCGTCTAGGATACTGTCATGTCAGTACCCTGCTGCTCCGTCTAGTATACTGTCATGTCAGTACCCTGCTGCTCCGTCTAGTATACTGTCATGTCAGTACCCTGCTGCTCCGTCTAGTATACTGTCATGTCAGTACCCTGCTGCTCCGTCTAGTATACTGTCATGTCAGTACCCTGCTGCTCCGTCTAGTATACTGTCATGTCAGTACCCTGCTGCTCCGTCTAGGATACTGTCATGTCAGTACCCTGCTGCTCCGTCTAGGATACTGTAATGTCAGTTCCCTGCTGCTCCGTCTAGTATACTGTCATGTCAGTACCCTGCTGCTCCATCTAGGATACTGTCATGTCAGTACCCTGCTGCTCCGTCTAGTATACTGTCATGTCAGTACCCTGCTGCTCCGTCTAGTATACTGTCATGTCAGTACCCTGCTGCTCCATCTAGTATACTGTCATGTCAGTACCCTGCTGCTCCATCTAGTATACTGTCATGTCAGTACCCTTCTGCTTCATCTAGTATACTGTCATGTCAGTACCCTGCTGCTCCATCTAGTATACTGTCATGTCAATACCCTGCTGCTCCATCTAGTATACTGTCATGTCAATACCCTGCTGCTCCATCTAGTATACTGTCATGTCAATACCCTGCTGCTCCGTCTAGTATACTGTCATGTCAGTACCCTGCTGCTCCGTCTAGTATACTGTCATGTCAGTACCCTGCTGCTCCATCTAGTATACTGTCATGTCAGTACCCTGCTGCTCCATCTAGTATACTGTCATGTCAGTACCCTGCTGCTCCATCTAGTATACTGTCATGTCAGTACCCTGCTGCTCCATCTAGGATACTGTCATGTCAGTACCCTGCTGCTCCGTCTAGTATACTGTCATGTCAGTACCCTGCTGCTCCGTCTAGTATACTGTCATGTCAATACCCTGCTGCTCCATCTAGGATACTGTCATGTCAGTACCCTGCTGCTCCGTCTAGGATACTGTCATGTCAGTACCCTGTTATGTCAGTTCCCTGCTGCTCCGTCTAGTATACTGTCATGTCAGTACCCTGCTGCTCCGTCTAGTATACTGTCATGTCAATACCCTGCTGCTCCATCTAGGATACTGTCATGTCAGTACCCTGCTGCTCCGTCTAGTATACTGTCATGTCAGTACCCTGCTGCTCCGTCTAGTATACTGTCATGTCAGTACCCTGCTGCTCCATCTAGGATACTGTCATGTCAGTACCCTGCTGCTCCGTCTAGTATACTGTCATGTCAGTACCCTGCTGCTCCGTCTAGTATACTGTCATGTCAGTACCCTGCTGCTCCGTCTAGTATACTGTCATGTCAGTACCCTGCTGCCCCGTCTAGTATACTGTCATGTCAGTTCCCTGCTGCTCCGTCTAGGATACTGTCATGTCAGTACCCTGCTGCTCCGTCTAGTATACTGTCATGTCAGTACCCTGCTGCTCCGTCTAGTATACTGTCATGTCAGTACCCTGCTGCTCCGTCTAGTATACTGTCATGTCAGTACCCTGCTGCTCCGTCTAGTATACTGTCATGTCAGTACCCTGCTGCTCCGTCTAGTATACTGTCATGTCAGTACCCTGCTGCTCCGTCTAGGATACTGTCATGTCAGTACCCTGCTGCTCCGTCTAGGATACTGTAATGTCAGTTCCCTGCTGCTCCGTCTAGTATACTGTCATGTCAGTACCCTGCTGCTCCATCTAGGATACTGTCATGTCAGTACCCTGCTGCTCCGTCTAGTATACTGTCATGTCAGTACCCTGCTGCTCCGTCTAGTATACTGTCATGTCAGTACCCTGCTGCTCCATCTAGTATACTGTCATGTCAGTACCCTGCTGCTCCATCTAGTATACTGTCATGTCAGTACCCTTCTGCTTCATCTAGTATACTGTCATGTCAGTACCCTGCTGCTCCATCTAGTATACTGTCATGTCAATACCCTGCTGCTCCATCTAGTATACTGTCATGTCAATACCCTGCTGCTCCATCTAGTATACTGTCATGTCAATACCCTGCTGCTCCGTCTAGTATACTGTCATGTCAGTACCCTGCTGCTCCGTCTAGTATACTGTCATGTCAGTACCCTGCTGCTCCGTCTAGTATACTGTCATGTCAGTACCCTGCTGCTCCGTCTAGTATACTGTCATGTCAGTACCCTGCTGCTCCATCTAGTATACTGTCATGTCAGTACCCTGCTGCTCCATCTAGTATACTGTCATGTCAGTGGTAAAATATCTTGTCAGTGTAGTCTGACCTATGAAAATCATGTTCTTATTTTGGAGCATGCAAATTTACAGTAGAATTTTGTCTGATTTGATAATGAAGTGGTGAATGTTTTGTGTGTAACAGGGAGAGAATGGGAGAAGGCCTCATGGTGGAGACAGCCCGGGATCCAAAATGCCCAAAGGTTAGGTTTGATCTATACATCACTTTAACAACCATACACTTACACAGGGAACAAAGACTTAATCAAGTCCATATCGACGGGTAGGCGGACGAGTCACCAAAATGATACGCACGCATCGATACGGCTGGATGGCCTGCGTTGTTGCTATGTGACCGTCCAGGATCATAACAATGACAAGAAGCTGCCATGTAGGGAGTCCTAGGCTGCTCGTTTAGTCTCATTGTGTCTTGTTCGTGACACCATGTCTTGTTTTGAGGGGTTTTGACTCATGTCATGTCAATGCTAATGGGGCTAAAATCCGCTAGCTAGCTAATCAACAACTGTAACGGTGCATTTAAGAGACAACAAGTGCTCATTGAAAACATAAATACATTTGCACAATAAACATTGGAGACTAAATATACTTTACATGTTGTTAACAATCTAAGCCAACCCGTCTGTTGTGCACGTTGGTTTTGTTGCTAAACAACCAACCCATCTCTTCTCTCATGAACACGTCTTCATTTAGTTCATGCCTCTGTTCCTCCTCTAGGTGTCAGCAGTGAGCACCATAGTGAACAGGGGTCTGCCTCTGAAGGCCTATGTGTTCAGGAACTACAGCATGCTACCAGGGGTCAGGTCCCACTACATAGGAGACTGTAAACACAAGATGTGGCAGGCCATCAGAGCCTCCTCCGCCGCCCCAGGGTACTTCCAGGAGTATACACTGGGAAAAGACCTGCACCAGGTAACCAATTCATCTATCTCTGTATGTGTAGCTTTAGTACTCTGTCTCTGTTTATCTACCTCAGCCTCTCTCTTTCTCTCTGTTTATCTACCTCAACCTATCTCTGTTTATCTACCTCAGCCTCTCTCTGTTTATCTACCTCAACCTATCTCTGTTTATCTACCTCAGCCTCTCTCTGTTTATCTACCTCAACCTCTCCTTCTCTCTGTTTATCTACCTCAGCCTCTCTCTCTTTCTCTGTTTATCTACCTCAGCCTATCTCTGTTTATCTACCTCAGCCTCTCTCTGTTTATCTACCTCAACCTCTCTCTCTCTCTGTTTATCTACCTCAACCTCTCTTTCTCTCTGTTTATCTACCTCAACCTCTCTCTCTCTCTCTGTTTATCTACCTCAGCCTCTCTCTCTTTCTCTGTTTATCTACCTCAACCTCTCTCTGTTTATCTACCTCAACCTCTCTCTCTCTCTGTTTATCTACCTCAACCTCTCTTTCTCTCTGTTTATCTACCTCAACCTCTCTCTCTCTCTCTGTTTATCTACCTCAGCCTCTCTCTCTTTCTCTGTTTATCTACCTCAACCTCTCTCTGTTTATCTACCTCAACCTCTCTCTCTTTCTCTGTTTATCTACCTCAACCTCTCTCTCTGTTTCTACCTCAGCCTCTCTCTGTTTCTACCTCAGCCTCTCTCTGTTTATCTACCTCAACCTCTTTCTCTCTCTGTTTATCTACCTCAGCCTCTCTCTTTCTCTCTGTTTATCTACCTCAACCTCTCTCTGTTTATCTACCTCAGCCTCTCTCTGTTTATCTACCTCAGCCTCTCTCTCTCTCTCTGTTTATCTACCTCAACCTCTCTCTCTGTTTCTACCTCAGCCTCTCTCTGTTTCTACCTCAGCCTCTCTCTGTTTATCTACCTCAACCTCTTTCTCTCTCTGTTTATCTACCTCAACCTCTCTCTGTTTATCTACCTCAACCTCTCTCTCTTTCTCTGTTTATCTACCTCTCTCTCTCTGTATCTACCCCTCTCTCTGTTTATCTACCTCAACCTCTCTCTCTCTCTATCTACCTCACCCTGTCTCTCTCTCTCTGTTCATCTACCTCACCCTGTCTCTCTCTCTCTTTATCTACCTCAACCTCTCTTTCTCTCTGTTTATCTACCTCACCCTGTCTCTCTCTCTCTGTTTATCTACCTCAACCTGTCTCTCTCTCTCTCTGTTTATCTACCTCACCCTGTCTCTCTCTCTCTGTTTATCTACCTCACCCTGTCTCTCTCTCTGTTTATCTACCTCAACCTCTCTCTTTCTCTCTGTTTATCTACCTCAATCTCTCTTTCTCTCTGTTTATCTACCTCACCCTGTCTCTCTCTCTGTTTATCTACCTCACCCTGTCTCTCTCTCTCTGTTTATCTACCTCACCCTGTCTCTCTCTCTGTTTATCTACCTCAACCTCTCTCTCTCTCTCTGTTTATCTACCTCAGCCTCTCTCTCTCTGTTTATCTACCTCAGCCTCTCTCTTTCTCTCTGTTTATCTACCTCAACCTCTCTTTCTCTCTGTTTATCTACCTCAACCTCTCTCTCTCTCTGTTTATCTACCTCACCCTGTCTCTCTCTCTCTGTTTATCTACCTCACCCTGTCTCTCTCTCTCTGTTTATCTACCTCAACCTCTCTTTCTCTCTGTTTATCTACCTCAACCTCTCTCTCTCTCTCTGTTTATCTACCTCAACCTCTCTCTCTCTCTCTGTTTATCTACCTCAACCTCTCTCTCTCTCTGTTTATCTACCTCAGCCTCTCTCTTTCTCTATTACCCCTCTTTCTTTGTCTCTCTGTCTCTATGATCTCTCTCTGACTGTCACTCATTTACCCAACACTTCTCGCAAATCAATACACTTTCAGTACACTTCCTGATAGTCCTCTCCGAGGCCTGAGGCCATTAACTGTAGGGCCGTAGTGTGTGTTTCTGTGTGTTTAATTAGCCCGTTCTCTCAGCTGGAGATCCAGAGAGTAAATGTAGAGCCTCTCTCTCTCTGTTCCATTTCAATTCAATTCAAATTTGAGGGGCCTCATTGTCATGGGAAACATATGTTAACATTGCCAAAGCAAGTGAAGTAGATAATAAACCAAAGTGAAATAAACAATAAAAAATGAACAGTTAAAATTACACTCAAGTTCCAAATAATAAAGACATTTGTCTATATACAGTGTTGTAACGATGTGAAAATATGTGAAAGTACAAAATGGAAAATAAATAAATATGGGTTATATTTACAATGGTACCACCTCATTTTGTGGGCAGTGGGCACATAGCCTGTCTTCTATTGAGAGCCATGTCTGCCTACGGCGGCCTTTCTCAATAGCAAGGCTATGCTCACTGTTTTTTTTGTAACTATTTTTGTTTTCTCATGATGTGGTTGGGTCTAATTGTGTTGCTGTCCTGGGGCTCTGTGGGGTCTAATTGTGTTGCTATCCTGGGGCTCTGTGGGGTCTAATTGTGTTGCTGTCCTGGGGCTCTGTGGGGTCTAATTGTGTTGCTGTCCTGGGGCTCTGTGGGGTCTAATTGTGTTGCTGTCCTGGGGCTCTGTGGGGTCTAATTGTGTTGCTGTCCTGGGGCTCTGTGGGGTCTAATTGTGTTGCTGTCCTGGGGCTCTGTGGGGTCTAATTGTGTTGCTGTCCTGGGGCTCTGTGGGGTCTAATTGTGTTGCTGTCCTGGGGCTCTGTGGGGTCTAATTGTGTTGCTGTCCTGGGGCTCTGTGGGGTCTAATTGTGTTGCTGTCCTGGGGCTCTGTGGGGTCTAATTGTGTTGCTGTCCTGGGGCTCTGTGGGGTCTAATTGTGTTGCTGTCCTGGGGCTCTGTGGGGTCTAATTGTGTTGCTGTCCTGGGGCTCTGTGGGGTCTAATTGTGTTGCTGTCCTGGGGCTCTGTGGGGTCTAATTGTGTTGCTGTCCTGGGGCTCTGTGGGGTCTAATTGTGTTGCTGTCCTGGGGCTCTGTGGGGTCTAATTGTGTTGCTGTCCTGGGGCTCTGTGGGGTCTAATTGTGTTGCTGTCCTGGGGCTCTGTGGGGTCTAATTGTGTTGCTGTCCTGGGGCTCTGTGGGGTCTAATTGTGTTGCTGTCCTGGGGCTCTGTGGGGTCTGTTTGTGTTGCTGTCCTGGGGCTCTGTGGGGTCTAATTGTGTTGCTGTCCTGGGGCTCTGTGGGGTCTAATTGTGTTGCTGTCCTGGGGCTCTGTGGGGTCTAATTGTGTTGCTGTCCTGGGGCTCTGTGGGGTCTGTTTGTGTTGCTGTCCTGGGGCTCTGTGGGGTCTAATTGTGTTGCTGTCCTGGGGCTCTGTGGGGTCTAATTGTGTTGCTGTCCTGGGGCTCTGTGGGGTCTGTTTGTGTTGCTGTCCTGGGGCTCTGTGGGGTCTAATTGTGTTGCTGTCCTGGGGCTCTGTGGGGTCTGTTTGTGTTGCTGTCCTGGGGCTCTGTGGGGTCTAATTGTGTTGCTGTCCTGGGGCTCTGTGGGGTCTAATTGTGTTGCTGTCCTGGGGCTCTGTGGGGTCTGTTTGTGTTGCTGTCCTGGGGCTCTGTGGGGTCTAATTGTGTTGCTGTCCTGGGGCTCTGTGGGGTCTAATTGTGTTGCTGTCCTGGGGCTCTGTGGGGTCTGTTTGTGTTGCTGTCCTGGGGCTCTGTGGGGTCTAATTGTGTTGCTGTCCTGGGGCTCTGTGGGGTCTAATTGTGTTGCTGTCCTGGGGCTCTGTGGGGTCTAATTGTGTTGCTGTCCTGGGGCTCTGTGGGGTCTAATTGTGTTGCTGTCCTGGGGCTCTGTGGGGTCTAATTGTGTTGCTGTCCTGGGGCTCTGTGGGGTCTGTTTGTGTTGCTGTCCTGGGGCTCTGTGGGGTCTAATTGTGTTGCTGTCCTGGGGCTCTGTGGGGTCTAATTGTGTTGCTGTCCTGGGGCTCTGTGGGGTCTGTTTGTGTTGCTGTCCTGGGGCTCTGTGGGGTCTAATTGTGTTGCTGTCCTGGGGCTCTGTGGGGTCTAATTGTGTTGCTGTCCTGGGGCTCTGTGGGGTCTAATTGTGTTGCTGTCCTGGGGCTCTGTGGGGTCTGTCTGTGTTGCTGTCCTGGGGCTCTGTGGGGTCTAATTGTGTTGCTGTCCTGGGGCTCTGTGGGGTCTAATTGTGTTGCTGTCCTGGGGCTCTGTGGGGTCTAATTGTGTTGCTGTCCTGGGGCTCTGTGGGGTCTGTTTGTGTTGCTGTCCTGGGGCTCTGTGGGGTCTAATTGTGTTGCTGTCCTGGGGCTCTGTGGGGTCTGTTTGTGTTGCTGTCCTGGGGCTCTGTGGGGTCTAATTGTGTTGCTGTCCTGGGGCTCTGTGGGGTCTAATTGTGTTGCTGTCCTGGGGCTCTGTGGGGTCTGTTTGTGTTGCTGTCCTGGGGCTCTGTGGGGTCTAATTGTGTTGCTGTCCTGGGGCTCTGTGGGGTCTAATTGTGTTGCTGTCCTGGGGCTCTGTGGGGTCTGTTTGTGTTGCTGTCCTGGGGCTCTGTGGGGTCTAATTGTGTTGCTGTCCTGGGGCTCTGTGGGGTCTAATTGTGTTGCTGTCCTGGGGCTCTGTGGGGTCTAATTGTGTTGCTGTCCTGGGGCTCTGTGGGGTCTAATTGTGTTGCTGTCCTGGGGCTCTGTGGGGTCTAATTGTGTTGCTGTCCTGGGGCTCTGTGGGGTCTGTTTGTGTTGCTGTCCTGGGGCTCTGTGGGGTCTAATTGTGTTGCTGTCCTGGGGCTCTGTGGGGTCTAATTGTGTTGCTGTCCTGGGGCTCTGTGGGGTCTAATTGTGTTGCTGTCCTGGGGCTCTGTGGGGTCTGTTTGTGTTGCTGTCCTGGGGCTCTGTGGGGTCTAATTGTGTTGCTGTCCTGGGGCTCTGTGGGGTCTGTTTGTGTTGCTGTCCTGGGGCTCTGTGGGGTCTAATTGTGTTGCTGTCCTGGGGCTCTGTGGGGTCTGTTTGTGTTGCTGTCCTGGGGCTATGTGGGGTCTAATTGTGTTGCTGTCCTGGGGCTCTGTGGGGTCTAATTGTGTTGCTGTCCTGGGGCTCTGTGGGGTCTAATTGTGTTGCTGTCCTGGGGCTCTGTGGGGTCTGTTTGTGTTGCTGTCCTGGGGCTCTGTGGGGTCTAATTGTGTTGCTGTCCTGGGGCTCTGTGGGGTCTGTTTGTGTTGCTGTCCTGGGGCTCTGTGGGGTCTAATTGTGTTGCTGTCCTGGGGCTCTGTGGGGTCTGTTTGTGTTGCTGTCCTGGGGCTCTGTGGGGTCTAATTGTGTTGCTGTCCTGGGGCTCTGTGGGGTCTGTTTGTGTTTGTGAACAGAACTCTCACTCACTCTCACTTCAAACACGCATATCAAAGACTGAGCCCCCTGTGATGAAGAAGGGTTCCTGTAGGTGCTGCTGTCTGTAGGGGAATGGCAGGACAGTGACTCTTGATGAAAGAGAATATCTGATGTCTAGCCAACCCTCTGTCAGGTTGTACCTCAACAGCCTGTTTGTTTGTCTATTTTCTAGCTAAACAAAATGGTATTTGACCTGGGTAATTTGGACGCCACTCCGTTGACCTGCTTTAGTTTTGTTTGGTTGTAGACTGTACACCTGCGTCAGAGATCAAAAGCTATTTCCTGGATGTTAGTTTGTTTCAGGAAGTAGGAAGTCAGAGCTAAGTGCAAAGCAAGCTCTCTTCTCAGAGCCTTAGAAATCTCCATGGCAACCAGTGAATATTCTATCTACTCGACCAAGTGGGTTTGGGCCTCCCTCCATCTGGGCAGAGCCCTTAGACAGCCGCTCTTTAACCTTTACCCAGAGTCTGAAAGGAGAGGTCGCTGCCTGCCTGCCACACAGCCCCTTTGATCAGGCATTCACAAAGGAGCACAGTGCCCTGCCACACACACTCCAATCATTTATTGATATTTAAACACGCACCGCACGCACACGCCACAGGGTTAGTCGGTGTGAGATCTGTGTGTGTGTGGAGAGAGATGGATGATTTGGTGACGTGCTTTATTTACTGTGTGCCACTGTGTTTTTGGCCCTGTTTCCCTTGTCTCAAAAGCTTCACAACAGACCAAAGAGGAGAGTGTAGACTAGAGATGTATTCAAAGTCCACAGTTCTTGACTCGCCTCTTCAGAGAGCTGGGTTGTTTTTGGAGTTTTCTCTACTGATCAATGGACATATTTGGTCGTTTTAATGTGCCAGTAATCATTTGAATCCGTAGCTTGTCACGAGACTTGGCTGTTATCTTGGATGAACCTCCTTTTAATCATTGAACTTCCTGCTTCAACATTTTGATAAGGCGAAGTCCATTTCATGACACAGTGCTTTCATTATCCATAATGTCCCTTTAGCTCCCTGTCCCTTCTCTGACAATGCTACATACCCAGTGGACTGGCCTAACTAATATGCTATTACATAGTCAATAGACTCTTATCACTAATCCCTTTATGTTCTGTTTCATGTATTGTGTGTGTGTGTGTGTGTGTGTGTGTGTGTGTGTGTGTGTGTATTAACATGCAAGTAGCAGCTTTAGCTCTTGGCTGAGAAACCAGTTGACAGCTGAACTCCCTCTGCTCTCAGTCAGTCCGGATGGAGACGCCCACCAGCCCACCAGCCCGTCCATAAAAAATCTGTGTTTTAAAGGGGAATGGAAACACTAGGCTTTAGAACACCAGCTAACTGCTCTGAGATGTACTCAGACCAGGACCTCTGCATGCATTAACCAGCTAACTGCTCTGAGATGTACTCAGACCAGGACCTCTGCATGCATTAACCAGCTACATTTGCTGGTGTCAAACCGTATATGAAAACATGGTACATATTTTGAAAGCTGAGAAACAGCCCTTTCAAATGACATGACAAATTGGCACCACAGCCATCAAATGGTAAAGAAAACAACTTCCTAATGAAGATGGAGAAAAAGTTAGAGCATGTTGAGTGTTCCGTGTTCTGTAAGGGTTGATCATCTGGAATCAGAATAGTGTTCCGTGTTCTGTAAGGGTTGATCATCTGGAATCAGAATAGTGCTCCGTGTTCTGTAAGGATGGATCATCTGGAATCAGAATAGTGTTCCGTGTTCTGTAAGGATGGATCATCTGGAATCAGAATAGTGTTCCGTGTTCTGTAAGGATGGATCATCTGGAATCAGAATAGTGTTCTGTAAGGATGGATCATCTGGAATCAGAATAGTGTTCCGTGTTCTGTAAGGATGGATCATCTGGAATCAAAATAGTGTTCCGTGTTCTGTAAGGATGGATCATCTGGAATCAGAATAGTGTTCCGTGTTCTGTAAGGATGGATCATCTTCTAGGTGTTAGCGGGGTGAACAGGCCGTGGCTCGGGTGGCTGAGGTTCTTGATGATCTTCTAGGTGTTAGCGGGGTGAACAGGCCGTGGCTCGGGTGGCTGAGGTCCTTGATGATCTTCTAGATGTTAGCGGGGTGAACAGGCCGTGGCTCGGGTGGCTGAGGTCCTTGATGATCTTCTAGATGTTAGCGGGGTGAACAGGCCGTGGCTCGGGTGGCTGAGGTCCTTGATGATCTTCTAGGTGTTAGCGGGGTGAACATGCCGTGGCTCGGGAGGCTGAGGTCCTTGATGATCTTCTAGATGTTAGCGGGGTGAACAGGCCGTGGCTCGGGTGGCTGAGGTCCTTGATGATCTTCTAGATGTTAGCGGGGTGAACAGGTTGTCGCTCGGGTGGCTGAGGTCCTTGATGATCTTCTAGATGTTAGCGGGGTGAACAGGTTGTGGCTCGGGAGGCTGAGGTCCTTGATGATCTTCTAGGTGTTAGTGGGGTGAACAGGCCGTGGCTCGGGTGGCTGAGGTCCTTGATGATCTTCTAGGTGTTAGCGGGGTGAACATGCCGTGGCTCGGGTGGCTGAGGTCCTTGATGATCTTCTAGGTGTTAGCGGGGTGAACAGGCCGTGGCTCGGGTGGCTGAGGTCCTTGAGGATCTTCTAGATGTTAGTGGGGTGAACAGGCCGTGGCTCGGGAGGCTGAGGTCCTTGATGATCTTCTAGATGTTAGCGGGGTGAACAGGCCGTGGCTCGGGAGGCTGAGGTCCTTGAGGATCTTCTTGTCCTTCATGTGACACCGGGTGCTGTAGATGTCCTGGAGGGCAGGCAGTGAGCCCCCGGTTAATGCGTTGGGCTTACCACACCACCTGCTACGGTTGTATAGTACTGGTTCTATAGTAGAGTCATGGTGAACTAATACACAGTGATCTGGTATATTTAAACATGTAGCTAGTCTGGCTCGGCCATGTGCTGCAGTTTAGTTCACTGGTGTTTGTTTTACTGGCATGAATGTTGTTCCATCATAAATACACTGACAGAGAGGATACGTCCCAAATGCCACCCTATTCTCTATATAGTGCAGTACTTTTGACCATAACCCTATAGTAGTGCACTACATAGGGAATAGGGTGCTATTTGTGGGACACCCAGAGTCTAGAGGGGAGATGAGCAGAGCGTGGCTCCCAGTTCGACCTCCCCAGTGTTCAAGAGGAAATGGGACAGAAAATGTGATCTCTTCTGCCTCAGCTGAATGCAACATGTCCTCCCTCCCAGTCCCGGTCATCTGCCCATCTGGACACAGCTAAACAATGAGACTAGAGCCAGTACATCCATTTTGTGCTAGTGTTGTGTTAGGATATCGTGCATGAAGAGAAGCTGAGAAGCCTCAGTCAGGGACTCTCAGGCTGGATTTAAATGAGCAGGTTTGTTTGTTATAGCTAAATGACCTGCTGTTATGGGGATTTAAATGAGCAGGTTTGTTTGTTATAGCTAGATAAATTACCTGCTGTTATGGGGATTTAAATGAGCAGGTTTGTTTGTTATAGCTAAATGAGCAGGTTTGTTTGTTATAGCTAGCTAAATTACCTGCTGTTATGGGGATTTAAATGAGCAGGTTTGTTTGTTATAGCTAGCTAAATGACCTGCTGTTATGGGGATTTAAATGAGCAGGTTTGTTTGTTATAGCTAGCTAAATGACCTGCTGTTATGGGGATTTAAATGAGCAGGTTTGTTTGTTATAGCTAGCTAAATGACCTGCTGTTATGGGGATTTAAATGAGCAGGTTTGTTTGTTATAGCTAGCTAAATGACCTGCTGTTATGGGGATTTAAATGAGCAGGTTTGTTTGTTATAGCTAAATGACCTGCTGTTATGGGGATTTAAATGAGCAGGTTTGTTTGTTATAGCTAAATGACCTGCTGTTATGGGGATTTAAATGAGCAGGTTTGTTTGTTATAGCTAGCTAAATGACCTGCTGTTATGGGGATTTAAATGAGCATGTTTGTTTGTTATAGCTAAATGACCTGCTGTTATGGGGATTTAAATGAGCAGGTTTGTTTGTTATAGCTAAATGACCTGCTGTTATGGGGATTTAAATGAGCAGGTTTGTTTGTTATAGCTAGCTAAATGACCTGCTGTTATGGGGATTTAAATGAGCAGGTTTGTTTGTTATAGCTAGCTAAATGACCTGCTGTTATGGGGATTTAAATGAGCAGGTTTGTTTGTTATAGCTAGCTAAATGACCTGCTGTTATGAGGATTTAAATGAGCAGGTTTGTTTGTTATAGCTAAATGACCTGCTGTTATGGGGATTTAAATGAGCAGGTTTGTTTGTTATAGCTAAATGACCTGCTGTTATGGGGATTTAAATGAGCAGGTTTGTTTGTTATAGCTAGATAAATGATCTGCTGTTATGGGGATTTAAATGAGCAGGTTTGTTTGTTATAGCTAAATGACCTGCTGTTATGGGGATTTAAATGAGCAGGTTTGTTTGTTATAGCTAAATGACCTGCTGTTATGGGGATTTAAATGAGCAGGTTTGTTTGTTATAGCTAGATAAATTACCTGCTGTTATGGGGATTTAAATGAGCAGGTTTGTTTGTTATAGCTAGATAAATGACCTGCTGTTGTAATGGGGATTTCATTCCAAGCTCATGGCCAAATTATCTTACTTGTGAAATTATGACATTGCTTTTTTCTTTGTATAAGTAAACTGAAATTCCAATTCCAATTTCCTTGTTGAAAACATGAGAATTTAATCGTTTTTTTTTAGTTTAGTTTAGTTGATATGCTTGAAGTCATAAAGAGCGCAATGCTTGACGCACAACGAAGAGCTGCTGGCAAAATGCACGAAAGTGCTGTTTGAATGAATGTTTACCCGCCTGCTTCTGCCTACCACCGCTCAGTCAGATACTTGTATGCTTGTATGCTCAGTCAGATTATATGCAACACAGGACAAGCTAAATAATATCTAGTAATATCATCAACCATGTGTAGTTAACTAGTGATTATGATTGATTGTTTTTTATAAGATAAGTTTAATGCTAGCTAGCAACTTACCTTGGCTTACTGCATTTGCGTAACAGTCTCCTTGTGGAGTGCAACGAGAGAGAGGCAGGTCGTTATTGCGTTGGACTAGTTAACTGTAAGGTTGCAAGATTGGATTCCCCGAGCTGACAAGGTGAAAATCTGTCTTTCTGCCCCTGAACGAGGCAGTTAACCCACCATTCCTAGGCCGTCATTGAAAATAAGAATGTGTTCTTAACTGACTTGTCTAGTTAAATAAAGGTGTAAAAAAATATATTTTAAAAATTCGGCAAATCGGCGCCCAAAAATACCGATTTCCGATTGTTATGAAAACTTGAAATCGGCCATTCCGATTAATCGGTCGACCTCTACTAACAGGTATAACTAACAAAGAAATAAATAAACAGGGAGGGCCAATAGTGTTCTCTCTCTGTAAGTGTGTGGCTGGAACTATAGTCAGTCAATATCAACATTCTCTCAAACTTCCTAGACATTCAGACATCCTGTGTTTGCTCTCCCTTGTCAACATATTTTCTCTCTCTGTCTCTCTCTCTGTCTGTCTCTCTCTCTGTCTGTCTCTCTCTCTCTCTCTCTCTCTGTCTCCCACATGGATAGATAGAGATCTTTATATATGTTTTATTGTGGTGTCAGTGAGTGCACAGGCAGCACCATCGAGGCCATCTCCATTTTGAAGCAGTCCATTTTCTTCTTCTACTACATCTATGATTTAGCAAACAAACTGAAAGTATGCCCACCTAGTGTTTGCTCATCGGTATAATTCATTCGCTGGTCCCTCCTGATGACCCGGATGGAATAATGTGATCCTTCCTTAACCCATAGGAAGTCCCACCCAGACTTCTTTAAAATTGTGGAAGCCCGCAATGGCCATGCCAACACAGGTTTTTATCCATCTAGAGTCCTCTAACTCTAAGAAGGTACCAGAACAAAGCTTGGTTGTTATTTTGACAGAGGCACTGAACTGTGGTTCCACAGAACTTCCTTCACAGCTTGTTACCTTCAGCATGTTAGTTTGCCAGGGACATACTGCATCATGATAACATAAAGACCAGTGATCTGGTCACACTGTACCAGGGACATACTGCATCATGATAACATAAAGACCAGTGATCTGGTCACACTGTACCAGGGACATACTGCATCATAACATAAAGACCAGTGATCTGGTCACACTGTACCAGGGACATACTGCATCATGATAACATAAAGACCAGTGATCTGGTCACACTGTACCAGGGACATACTGCATCATGATAACATAAAGACCAGTGATCTGGTCACACTGTACCAGGGACATACTGCATCATGATAACATAAAGACCAGGGATCTGGTCACACTGTACCAGGGACATACTGCATCATGATAACATAAAGACCAGTGATCTGGTCACACTGTACCAGGGACATACTGCATCATAACATAAAGACCAGTGATCTGGTCACACTGTACCAGGGACATACTGCATCATGATAACATAAAGACCAGTGATCTGGTCACACTGTACCAGGGACATACTGCATCATGATAACATAAAGACCAGTGATCTGGTCACACTGTACCAGGGACATACTGCATCATAACATAAAGACCAGTGATCTGGTCACACTGTACCAGGGACATACTGCATCATGATAACATAAAGACCAGTGATCTGGTCACACTGTACCAGGGACATACTGCATCATAACATAAAGACCAGTGATCTGGTCACAGTTTAATTGCAGCCAGGCAAGGTTTTATTTGGCTAGTTCAGTGTTTAATCATGAGGCCTGCAGCGAAGTGTCCAGATGCATTAAGGTGCCATGAAATCTCTGCTTAGTCACGATGATGCACAACAGGAGAATCACGTTGGCTTGTTGGTTAACAGGTCTCAAGAGCCTGAGGAACAAAAAAATAATCACCTGATTAAAAACAAGTTAGCACTGAGAATTGTCTTGTAATATGTTCACTATCACTGTTGACTGACATTTCCTCTAGTTTGAAAGCCCAAATAGTGAGACTTTCATGTAAGTCAGGGCCCACTTCCTTATTCTAATTCCTTCAGTGTTTTTAGAAGAGGCAGTGCTGAACATAACGCCATGGCAACACTGGAGACTCATTGTCTTGTTTCTCTTCAGTGTCTCTGTAGTGAGAAGCCAGTGAGGTTGTTGAGAGAGAGGCTTAGCCCAGAGAGCTGTTGTAGCTCTGACCCCCACAGAGTGGAAACGACCTTTGACCTGCAGTCAGCAGGGGTCAAGGCCTTATTGTGAGCCACACTCTCTCCCACAGTTCACCATGAGTAGATCATTGTTTTAGCAGTTTAATCCTATCCAAACAGCCCAGTTAGAAAACCCTTCACCCAGTGTGCGTTCCAAACTACACCCTATTCCCTACGTAGTGCATTACTTATTACCAGGGCCCATAGGGCTCTCAGAAGTAGTGCACTATATAGGAAATAGGGTGCCATTTTGGACGCAGGCTTAGTGGATGAAGTCCAAGAGTAAGTGGACTTGGAGAGGGTAGCTAAGAGGGAGAGAGGGAAGACATAACTTAAAAAGACTAAACCTGGCTTTGCCAAGACGAGGTCACTGCTCAGCTAGTGTCTGGAGCACATAGAGTAGCCTGACACACACACTCTCAAGTAAGTGTGTGTGTGTGTGTGAGAGAGAGAGAGCCCTTACTTACCCTCTGTGTCTGGCTAATCTTGTCTGTCTGCAGCCGCTGACATTCACAACTGCTTCTGGAAATGAGACTTGAATAATTAATTGCACCGTATCAAAGCCTCTTTCTACTGTGGAGCACCGACTCTGTTGAGGTGATTGTACAACATTGAGGTAATTGAGCTATCCTACCCTGTATGGGTAATACACTGTTTCCCTTTTGTTGGGCTGGTCAGAAAGACATTTCTACCATACGTTTAACTCCTTGTTATTCAGACCACTATCACAGGCAAGCAGACTCTGGTCTGGTCTATTCATCTCTGGGATGTATTAGACTGTGGACCACTCCTCACCAGCCCTGGAGGGGTTGATAGGGACGTGTTTCCACAAGCTTGGTGGGCCAGTAGAACAGCCTCGTAGTCCCAGGTCAGGAAGCTTAAACAGGCCTGGTGTTTAGATACAGAGCAGCATTGATCAGGGCCTGGTGTTTAGATACAGAGCAGCATTGATCAGGGCCTGGTGTTTAGATACAGAGCAGCATTGATCAGGGCCTGGTGTTTACATACAGAGCAGTATTGATCAGGGCCTGGTGTTTAGATACAGAGCAGCATTGATCAGGGCCTGGTGTTTAGATACAGAGCAGCATTGATCAGGGCCTGGTGTTTAGATACAGAGCAGCATTGATCAGGGCCTGGTGTTTAGATACAGAGCAGTATTGATCAGGGCCTGGTGTTTAGATACAGAGCAGCATTGATCAGGGCCTGGTGTTTAGATACAGAGCAGCATTGATCAGGGCCTGGTGTTTAGATGCAGAGCAGTATTGATCAGGGCCTGGTGTTTAGATACAGAGCAGTATTGATCAGGGCCTGGTGTTTAGATACAGAGCAGTATTGATCAGGGCCTGGTGTTTAGATGCAGAGCAGTATTGATCAGGGCCTGGTGTTTAGATACAGAGCAGCATTGATCAGGGCCTGGTGTTTAGATACAGAGCAGCATTGATCAGGGCCTGGTGTTTAGATACAGAGCAGCATTGATCAGGGCCTGGTGTTTAGATGCAGAGCAGTATTGATCAGGGCCTGGTGTTTAGATACAGAGCAGCATTGATCCGGGCCTGGTGTTTAGATGCAGAGCAGCATTGATCAGGGCCTGGTGTTTAGATACAGAGCAGCATTGATCAGGGCCTGGTGTTTAGATACAGAGCAGTATTGATCAGGGTCTGGTGTTTAGATACAGAGCAGTATTGATCAGGGCCTGGTGTTTAGATACAGAGCAGCATTGATCAGGGCCTGGTGTTTAGATACAGAGCAGCATTGATCAGGGCCTGGTGTTTAGATACAGAGCAGCATTGATCAGGGCCTGGTGTTTAGATACAGAGCAGTATTGATCAGGGCCTGGTGTTTAGATACAGAGCAGCATTGATCAGGGCCTGGTGTTTAGATGCAGAGCAGCATTGATCAGGGCCTGGTGTTTAGATACAGAGCAGCATTGATCAGGGCCTGGTGTTTAGATACAGAGCAGTATTGATCAGGGCCTGGTGTTTAGATACAGAGCAGTATT
This sequence comes from Oncorhynchus mykiss, assembly GCF_013265735.2. Classification (NCBI taxonomy): domain Eukaryota; kingdom Metazoa; phylum Chordata; class Actinopteri; order Salmoniformes; family Salmonidae; genus Oncorhynchus; species Oncorhynchus mykiss. The sequence continues at coordinate 11,459,931 of NC_048585.1, forward strand.
GATCAGGGCCTGGTGTTTAGATACAGAGCAGCATTGATCAGGGCCTGGTGTTTAGATACAGAGCAGAATTGATCAGGGCCTGGTGTTTAGATACAGAGCAGCATTGATCAGGGCCTGGTGTTTAGATACAGAGCAGCATTGATCAGGGCCTGGTGTTTAGATACAGAGCAGTATTGATCAGGGCCTGGTGTTTAGATACAGAGCAGTATTGATCAGGGCCTGGTGTTTAGATGCAGAGCAGCATTGATCAGGGCCTGGTGTTTATATGCAGAGCAGCATTGATCAGGGCCTGGTGTTTAGATACAGAGCAGTATTGATCAGGGCCTGGTGTTTAGATACAGAGCAGCACTGACATGGTGATTTACTGTGTTCTACCTCAGACATTATGTACTAGGACATGGTGATTTACTGTGTTCTACCTCAGACATAATGTACTAGGACATGGTTATTTACTGTGTTCTACCTCAGACATTATGTACTAGGACATGGTGATTTACTGTGTTCTACCTCAGACATTATGTACTAGGACATGGTGATTTACTGTGTTCTACCTCAGACATTATGTACTAGGACATGGTGGTGATTTACTGTGTTCTACCTCAGGCATTATGTACTAGGACATGGTGATTTACTGTGTTCTACCTCAGACATTATGTACTAGGACATGGTGATTTACTGTGTTCTACCTCAGACATTATGTACTAGGACATGGTGATTTACTGTGTTCTACCTCAGACATTATGTACTAGGACATGGTTATTTACTGTGTTCTACCTCAAGCATAATGTACTAGGACATGGTGGTGATTTACTGTGTTCTACCTCAGGCATTATGTACTAGGACATGGTTATTTACTGTGTTCTACCTCAGACATAATGTACTAGGACATGGTGATTTACTGTGTTCTACCTCAGGCATTATGTACTAGGACATGGTGATTTACTGTGTTCTACCTCAGACATTATGTACTAGGACATGGTTATTTACTGTGTTCTACCTCAGACATTATGTACTAGGACATGGTGGTGATTTACTGTGTTCTACCTCAGGCATTATGTACTAGGACATGGTTATTTACTGTGTTCTACCTCAGGCATTATGTACTAGGACATGGTGGTGATTTACTGTGTTCTACCTCAGACATTATGTACTAGGACATGGTGGTGATTTACTGTGTTCTACCTCAGACATTATGTACTAGGACATGGTGATTTACTGTGTTCTACCTCAGACATTATGTACTAGGACATGGTGATGATTTACTGTGTTCTACCTCAGACATTATGTACTAGGACATGGTGATTTACTGTGTTCTACCTCAGACATTATGTACTAGGACATGGTGATTTACTGTGTTCTACCTCAGGCATTATGTACTAGGACATGGTGATGATTTACTGTGTTCTACCTCAGACCCCTTGGTGCCACCCCCTTGGGGCGGCAGCGTAGCCTAGTGGTTAGAGTGTTGGACTAGTAACCGAAAGGTTGCAAGTTCAAATCCCCGAGCTGACAAGGTACAAATCTGTCGTTCTGCCCCTGAACAGGCAGTTAACCCACTGTTCCTAGGCCGTCATTGAAAATAAGAATTTGTTCTTAACTGACTTGCCTAGTAAAATAAAGGTAAAAAAAAAAAAAAAAAAAAAAAAAAAACAATTATGTACTAGGACATGGTGATTTACTCTGTTCTACCTCAGACATTATGTACTAGGACATGGTGATTTACTGTGTTCTACCTCAGACATTATGTACTAGGACATGGTGATTTACTGTGTTCTACCTCAGACATTATGTACTAGGACATGGTGATTTACTCTGTTCTACCTCAGACATTATGTACTAGGACATGGTGATTTACTGTGTTCTACCTCAGACATTATGTACTAGGACATGGTGATTTACTGTGTTCTACCTCAGACATTATGTACTAGGACATGGTGATTTACTGTGTTCTACCTCAGACATTATGTACTAGGACATGGTGATTTACTGTGTTCTACCTCAGACATTATGTACTAGGACATGGTGATTTACTCTGTTCTACCTCAGACATTATGTACTAGGACATGGTGATTTACTGTGTTCTACCTCAGACATTATGTACTAGGACATGGTGATTTACTGTGTTCTACCTCAGGCATTATGTACTAGGACATGGTGATTTACTGTGTTCTACCTCAGACATTATGTACTAGGACATGGTGATTTACTGTGTTCTACCTCAGACATTATGTACTAGGACATGGTGGTGATTTACTGTGTTCTACCTCAGGCATTATGTACTAGGACATGGTGATTTACTGTGTTCTACCTCAGACATTATGTACTAGGACATGGTTATTTACTGTGTTCTACCTCAGACATTATGTACTAGGACATGGTGGTGATTTACTGTGTTCTACCTCAGGCATTATGTACTAGGACATGGTGATTTACTGTGTTCTACCTCAGACATTATGTACTAGGACATGGTGATGTACTGTGTTCTAACTCAGACATTATGTACTAGGACATGGTGATGATTTACTGTGTTCTACCTCAGACATTATGTACTAGGACATGGTGATTTACTCTGTTCTACCTCAGACATTATGTACTAGGACATGGTGATTTACTCTGTTCTACCTCAGACATTATGTACTAGGACATGGTGATTTACTGTGTTCTACCTCAGACATTATGTACTAGGACATGGTGATTTACTGTGTTCTACCTCAGACATTATGTACTAGGACATGGTGGTGATTTACTGTGTTCTACCTCAGGCATTATGTACTAGGACATGGTTATTTACTCTGTTCTACCTCAGACATTATGTACTAGGACATGGTGATTTACTCTGTTCTACCTCAGACATTATGTACTAGGACATGGTGATTTACTGTGTTCTACCTCAGACATTATGTACTAGGACATGGTGATTTACTGTGTTCTACCTCAGACATTATGTACTAGGACATGGTGGTGATTTACTGTGTTCTACCTCAGGCATTATGTACTAGGACATGGTTATTTACTCTGTTCTACCTCAGACATTATGTACTAGGACATGGTGATTTACTCTGTTCTACCTCAGACATTATGTACTAGGACATGGTGATTTACTGTGTTCTACCTCAGACATTATGTACTAGGACATGGTGGTGATTTACTCTGTTCTACCTCAGACATTATGTACTAGGACATGGTGATTTACTGTGTTCTACCTCAGACATTATGTACTAGGACATGGTGGTGATTTACTGTGTTCTACCTCAGACATTATGTACTAGGACATGGTGATTTACTCTGTTCTACCTCAGACATTATGTACTAGGACATGGTGATTTACTGTGTTCTACCTCAGACATTATGTACTAGGACATGGTGGTGATTTACTGTGTTCTACCTCAGGCATTATGTACTAGGACATGGTTATTTACTCTGTTCTACCTCAGACATTATGTACTAGGACATGGTGATTTACTCTGTTCTACCTCAGACATTATGTACTAGGACATGGTGATTTACTGTGTTCTACCTCAGACATTATGTACTAGGACATGGTGATTTACTGTGTTCTACCTCAGACATTATGTACTAGGACATGGTGGTGATTTACTGTGTTCTACCTCAGGCATTATGTACTAGGACATGGTTATTTACTCTGTTCTACCTCAGACATTATGTACTAGGACATGGTGATTTACTCTGTTCTACCTCAGACATTATGTACTAGGACATGGTGATTTACTGTGTTCTACCTCAGACATTATGTACTAGGACATGGTGGTGATTTACTCTGTTCTACCTCAGACATTATGTACTAGGACATGGTGATTTACTGTGTTCTACCTCAGACATTATGTACTAGGACATGGTGGTGATTTACTGTGTTCTACCTCAGACATTATGTACTAGGACATGGTGATTTACTGTGTTCTACCTCAGACATTATGTACTAGGACATGGTGATTTACTGTGTTCTACCTCAGACATTATGTACTAGGACATGGTTATTTACTGTGTTCTACCTCAATATTATTAGACATTTACCAAGCTTAATGTCATGTACCTTATACATACAAGATAAGAAAGCAGACATTAAATCAAATGTTGGTCACATTAGCAATGTTATTGCAGGTGTAGCAAAATGCTTGTGTTTCTAGCACCAATAGTGCAGTAATATCTAACAATAAACACAAACCTAAAAGTAAAATAATGGAATTAAGGAATATATAAATATTAGGACGAGCCATGTCGGAGTGGCGTTGAGTAAAGTACAGTATATACATATGAGATGAGTAAAGCACAGATATGTAAACATTTTAACAACATACCGGTCCGTCTAAAATCCTTGTGGTATTTTTCTAAAGTCAGATTGTCTCTGTGTGTTTCCAGGATGGTGGTCTCCTCATCAACAACCCCACGGCGTTGGCCATCCATGAGTGTAAGCTGCTGTGGCCCAACACCCCAGTGCAGTGTGTTGTCTCCCTGGGTACGGGTCGCTATGAGACCGTCAACAAGAACAACACCACCTCCACCAGTCTCAAAGCCAAGATCACCAACGTCATCAGCAGTGCCACCGACACAGAGGGTGGGTCACCAAGGGACCATGGAGTGTGTGTGGTGTACTGTGTGTAGTTGGTGTGTGTAGTTTGTGTGCCACATCTGTCCTTTGACAGGGTTGAAACCATATTAGGTTATTTCTAACATCAGATTAAAGGCTGTCAGCCAGCCAGCCAGCCAGTCAGCCAGTCAGCCAGTCAGTCAGTCAGCCAGCCAGTCGGTCAGAGACATGTGCTTCACTAAAACAGACGCTGCATGTAGTCCCTGTAGGTAGTTGGAAGACCATTGTTTTGTCTCATGCTGTATTTCAGTCACTCCTTCAATGATTTCCTTTTGACCAACACAGCTCAGAACATCAAGTTCATCAGCTCCCCAGTACTTGACCTCTCTCTGATTCCTCTCATTCATCAGCTCCCCAGTGCTTGACCTCTCTCTGATTCCTCTCATTCATCAGCTCCCCAGTACTTGATCTCTCTCTGATTCCTCTCATTCATCAGCTCCCCAGTGCTTGACCTCTCTCTGATTCCTCTCATTCATCAGCTCCCCAGTACTTGACCTCTCTCTGATTCCTCTCATTCATCAGCTCCCCAGTACTTGACCTCTCTCTGATTCCTCTCATTCATCAGCTCCCCAGTGCTTGACCTCTCTCTGATTCCTCTCATTCATCAGCTCCCCAGTACTTGACCTCTCTCTGATTCCTCTCATTCATCAGCTCCCCAGTGCTTGATCTCTCTCTGATTCCTCTCATTCATCAGCTCCCCAGTACTTGATCTCTCTCTGATTCCTCTCATTCATCAGTTCCCCAGTACTTGACCTCTCTCTGATTCCTCTCATTCATCAGCTCCCCAGTACTTGACCTCTCTCTGATTCCTCTCATTCATCAGTTCCCCAGTACTTGACCTCTCTCTGATTCCTCTCATTCATCAGCTCCCCAGTACTTGACCTCTCTCTGATTCCTCTCATTCATCAGTTCCCCAGTACTTGACCTCTCTCTGATTCCTCTCATTCATCAGTTCCCCAGTACTTGACCTCTCTCTGATTCCTCTCATTCATCAGCTCCCCAGTACTTGACCTCTCTCTGATTCCTCTCATTCATCAGTTCCCCAGTACTTGACCTCTCTCTGATTCCTCTCATTCATCAGCTCCCCAGTACTTGACCTCTCTCTGATTCCTCTCATTCATCAGTTCCCCAGTACTTGACCTCTCTCTGATTCCTCTCATTCATCAGCTCCCCAGTACTTGACCTCTCTCTGATTCCTCTCATTCATCAGCTCCCCAGTGCTTGACCTCTCTCTGATTCCTCTCATTCATCAGCTCCCCAGTACTTGACCTCTCTCTGATTCCTCTCATTCATCAGTTCCCCAGTACTTGACCTCTCTCTGATTCCTCTCATTCATCAGTTCCCCAGTACTTGACCTCTCTCTGATTCCTCTCATTCATCAGCTCCCCAGTACTTGACCTCTCTCTGATTCCTCTCATTCATCAGCTCCCCAGTACTCCACCTCTCTCTGATTCCTCTCATTCATCAGCTCCCCAGTACTTGACCTCTCTCTGATTCCTACCTGTGTAGATGGTCTGAGTGATGTTTAGTCAGTGTGTGTGGGTGATGGCACTATGAACAACTTGATGGATCTCTATAAAGTAGGAAGTCATAATAAACCAGTCACATATGGACTAACTTTGTGTCCCTCATCAGAAGTCCACTTCATGTTCTCTCCTTCTCCCAGACAGCTGCTTCCTCTCAACTAGCTACACTAACAACATGATAGCTATCAAGATATACAATGATTTAACTGTACTCCAGCAACATGACCTAACCTCTCTCACCTCTTCTCTCTCCGTCAGAGGTCCACATCATGCTGGACGCCCTCCTTCCACCCAACACCTACTTCCGTTTCAACCCCTACATGAGCGAGGACATCCCATTGGACGAGAGCCGCCCGGAGAGGCTGACCTTCCTGCAGGAGGAAGGAACTCGCTACCTGGAGAGGAACGAAGCCAAACTGAACAAGGCAGCGTCGGTGCTGGCTCTGGAGAAGAGCGCCATCCAGAGGCTGGCTGAATGGTGCAAACTGAAGGCCGACATGTACGAGGGCTTACCCTTCATCTCCAAACTGTAGGGGACGTCTAGGGGTGAAAGGTCAGACAGGCTGAGAGACACTCATTTAGACTGATTATGAAGATAATATAGGAGCCGTAAAGGTCTGACATGTACGAGGGCCCTTCATCTCCAAACTGTAGGGGACGTCTAGAGGTGAAAGGTCAGACAGGCTGAGAGACACTCATTTAGACTGATTATGAAGATAATATAGGAGCCGTAAAGGTCTGACATGTACGAGGGCCCTTCATCTCCAAACTGTAGGAAGAGACCTGCAGAGGTTAAAGTTCAAAAGACACGGCAGGCGGTAGCTGCTGAGAAACTAATTTAGACTTGAAAATAAACATCATGTGCTTTGATATGACTCCATCAGTGGAGGCTGGTGGAAGAATCTATAGGAGGAAAGGTTCATTGTAATGGTCGGAATGGAATAAATGGAACTGAGTCAAACGTGGTTTCCATGTGTTTGATGTGTTTGATACCGTTCCATTGATTCCATTCCAGCCATTACAATGAGCCCATCCTCCTACAGCTCCTCCAACCAGCCTCCTCTGGACTCCATATCTTTCTTGATGCAGATCATGTGATATGACTGCAGATCATGTGATATGACTGCAGATCATGTGATATGACTGCAGATCATGTGATATGACTGCGGTCCATTTGAATTTCTGCTGCTCAGGCAGGATGTTGTTGCCTTTGACCTGTGAGAGGTGGTACAGAAGGATGTGTTGTAGTGTTTCTGAAAGGGGTTTGGCTGGTTGGGCTGAAGGAATCAACCTTTTGACTAGTCCTAAATAAAGTGCCACTGTGATGAGAGCACATAGGCCGTGTTCACACAGGCAGGCCGTGTTCACGCAGGCAGGCCGTGTTCACGCAGGCAGGCCGTGTTCACGCAGGCAGGCCGTGTTCACGCAGGCAGGCCGTGTTTACGCAGGCAGGCCGTGTTTACGCAGGCAGGCCGTGTTTACGCAGGCAGGCAGGCCGTGTTTACACAGGCAGGCCAATTCTAATATTTTGCCCCCCTAAAAATCTGATATTTTGCCAATAATTGGGCTAAATACCTGAATTGGGCTGCCTGTGTAAACAGCCATAATGGTGTGAATGGTAGACAGGTGTAGCCATAATGGTGTGAATGGTAGACAGGCGTAGCCATAATGGTGTGAATGGTAGACAGGCGCAGCCATAATGGTGTGAATGGTAGACAGGCGTAGCCATAATGGTGTGAATGGTAGACAGGCGTAGCCATAATGGTGTGAATGGTAGACAGGCGTAGCCATAATGGTGTGAATGGTAGACAGGCGTAGCCATAATGGTGTGAATGGTAGACAGGCGTAGCCATAATGGTGTGAATGGTAGACAGGCGTAGCCATAATGGTGTGAATGGTAGACAGGCGTAGCCATAATGGTGTGAATGGTAGACAGGCGTAGCCATAATGGTGTGAATGGTAGACAGGCGTAGCCATAATGGTGTGAATGGTAGACAGGCGTAGCCATAATGGTGTGAATGGTAGACAGGCGTAGCCATAATGGTGTGAATGGTAGACAGGCGTAGCCATAATGGTGTGAATGGTAAACAGGCGTAGCCATAATGGTGTGAATGGTAAACAGGCATAGCCATTTACTGTTTTGATTTAAGAGTGCAGGTTTTGCAGGGAAGCTGTTTTTGACAACGACCTACTTAACATGTACTGGTATGTCAGAGATTCAGGGTCTGTTATTAGCAACTCATTCTAATGTAATTACTGTAAATATGAATGTTGTAACTGACATTGGTGTCATCTCATTTAAATGCTTCAAACTTGAACTAGGCAAGTAAAGTAGAATGGTATCAAACATGTCATTATGCCTTTTTTCACAGACTAATGAAATCATGCACTTTGTAAATGGTCACATTGTTCTGATCTTAAGAGCTCTGTAAGGGATCAAATGTAAATGGTTGGATGGGTGGTTTTGAATAATATTGAGAGTTCATGGTATTAGCTTTATAATGAAGTTGAACCACCTAATTCCTTTCTCCTGCAGCGGCCCTGTAGGTGGAGGGTGTAGAATGAAAATGTGTTGTTGAAACCGCTTTCTGTTGTTGTGTTGTCTGTTGAAGCTGTGTCTCATAACTACACTATTATACATGATCATCTGATATGTACTGATGTCTATTAAAGCTGAAGTGATAGTCTACGACCTTAAACCACACACACACACACACACACACACACACGCGCACACACAGGTCTATAATAGAGGTGTCATAGAAGAATGTGGAGTGTCCTCTGTGAGGACAGGTCTATAATAGTCCTCTGTGATTCATTGTTTTTTTCCAATTGCAGAATTGATTTGTTACGTTGTTTCGTTCAGAGAACTGACCTTCCATGACGACACTCACTCCTCCCAGTCAAATGAGAATCACCCCAATCAACCCTACCCACGTAACACAGCGCTATATGGTTGTCTCTCAAATGGCACCCTATACCCTATTTAGTGCACTACTTTTGACCTGGTTCCATAAGGCTCTGGTCAAAAGTAGTGCACTATATAGGGAATAGGGTTCCATTTGCATAGCAGTATGTCAGAGGACACATTATAGCCTCATAGAGGAACCATTGAAATGGTCACCAGAACCAAACACATGAGGAATCAGGCATCATTGATGGAATAAGATTCTTTTAGATTGTTGTGATCCCAGCTTGGTGTGACGTTTGAACCCAAACATGACACTGTGGTTGGAGGTCCTAATTGAACGCACGGATTTCAACCCTCAATTCTTGGATTGTGGTCTGATTTGCATGTGCAGTGACTCATTCATCCTCTATCATATGATAGATTTAGACTTTCTATAAAACCCTTGTTGGGTTGAGGGGAAGTGACTGAGTGCATGTGTTCCCTATTTAGATCATTACCCTGTGTGAGTGGATTGTGTGGTATCACACTAACTGTGGACCGTAACCATATCACTGTTGTTAGGTGTGTGATTGTGTGGTATCACCCTAACCATACCACTGTTGTTAGGTGTGTGATTGTGTGGTATCACCCTAGCCATACCACTGTTAGGTGTGTGATTGTGTGGTATCACCCTAACTATACCACTGTTAGGTGTGTGATTGTGTGGTATCACCCTAGCCATACCACTGTTAGGTGTGTGATTGTGTGGTATCACACTAACTGTGGACCCTAACCATATCACTGTTGTTAGGTGTGTGATTGTGTGGTATCACACTAACTGTGGACCCTAACCATACCACTGTTGTTAGGTGTGTGATTGTGTGGTATCACACTAACTGTGGACCCTAACCATACCACTGTTGTTAGGTGTGTGATTGTGTGGTATCACACTAACTGTGGACCCTAACCATACCACTGTTGTTAGGTGTGTGATATCACACTAACTGTGGACCCTAACCAAACCACTGTTGTTAGGTGTGTGATTGCGTGAGCAGTGATCATTCATCCTGTCGGGCTGAGTTTTAACCTGGCCTGGTCTCACTCTGGAATGTTCCCTATTTCTCTCTCTGGAGAACTGCGATTGGATGGCATTACACATCCTACAGGAGCGCGTGAAGCAGTGGAGGCTGCTGAGGGGAGGACGGCTCATAATGGAGTGAACTGAATGGTATCAACTCCCTTCACACCATTCTGGCCATTATTATGAGCCGTCCTCCCCTCAGCAGCCTCCCCTGGTGTGAAGTGATATGTGTCTGTCTGTGTGATGGCATGACAAATCCTACAGGAGCGTGTGAAGGGAACCTGAAAGCAGCGGTGTTGGGGTGTGGATAGAGGTTTGGTGGGGGTGTTAGGGTGTGGATAGAGGTTTGGTGGGGGTGTTAGGGTGTGGATAGAGGTTTGGTGGGGGTGTTAGGGTGTGGATAGAGGTTTGGTGGGGGGTGTTAGGGTGTGGATAGAGGTTTGGTGGGGGTGTTAGGGTGTGGATAGAGGTTTGGTGGGGGTGTTAGGGTGTGGATAGAGGTTTGGTGGGGGTGTTAGGGTGTGGATAGAGGTTTGGTGGGGGTGTTAGGGTGTGGATAGAGGTTTGGTGGGGGTGTTGGGGTGTGGATAGAGGTTTGGTGGGGGTGTTAGGGTGTGGATAGAGGTTTGGTGGGGGTGTTAGGGTGTGGATAGAGGTTTGGTGGGGGTGTTAGGGTGTGGATAGAGGTTTGGTGGGGGTGTTAGGGTGTGGATAGAGGTTTGGTGGGGGTGTTAGGGTGTGGATAGAGGTTTGGTGGGGGTGTTAGGGTGTGGATAGAGGTTTGGTTGGGGTGTTAGGGTGTGGATAGAGGTTTGGTGGGGGTGTTAGGGTGTGGATAGAGGTTTGGTGGGGGTGTTAGGGTGTGGATAGAGGTTTGGTGGGGGTGTTAGGGTGTGGATAGAGGTTTGGTGGGGGTGTTAGGGTGTGGATAGAGGTTTGGTGGGGGTGTTGGGGTGTGGATAGAGGTTTGGTGGGGGTGTTAGGGTGTGGATAGAGGTTTGGTGGGGGTGTTGGGGTGTGGATAGAGGTTTGGTAGGGGTGTTGGGGTGTGGATAGAGGTTTGGTA